>NW_006159754.1:5508897-5518362 GCF_000334495.1 Tupaia belangeri chinensis | reverse complement strand
GGCAAAATGCTGGGTATGTGTGTATGTACCTGGGATCCCGACAGGCTGGAGAATTGAGGAGGGGGAATCTCAGAGAGACAACATCTTGTCAAATGTGCTTCTCTCTGTCTCTCTGTTTTTCTCATGTGTGTCCACATGCTAATATGAATTAAAAAAATAAGAAAAATGGGCTGAGCACCTAACTAGATATTTCACCAAAGAAGATACACAGATGGAAAAAAAAATAAGGATTTGAAAGATATTCCACATCATACATTATCAGTAATTTATGATAACATTACAGTCTGGCAGTTCCAATGTTCAGTTCTCCAATTTTAATTGAGACCAAATAATTTTATGGGAAGAGAAGGTACAATGTTCGGGAAACTTTCATGAGTTGCTTTAATATCATTACATCACATCACAATTACACATCCTCACACAATTATTTTGTGGTTCATCCAGCTTTTCTTGGGGAAAGACCATTTAGGGACTAACCTATGACTAAGAAAGTATCTGACCATGAGTAATTCTCCAGGCTAGCTTAGAAAACATTTCAGTTGCTGAGGAAGTTGGGAGCATTTTAGTCTAGTTTTAGCTTGGTATAAAAACTAATAAACCAATAAATTAAAATACAGAAAGGGTTGTCAGGCATGGCGGTGTGTGAATGTAATCCCAGTTAGTTGGGAATCTGAGGCAGGAGAATTGAGAGTTTGAGGCCAGCCTGGACTACATAGCAAGATCCAGTTTGAAAAACAAAAACAAACACAAACACAAAGCTATACAATCTGGAAATGGCTTAACAGATTACCTACTTTTATTATTTTATTTAACAAATGAGGAAACTGAGAATCATGGTTGTTAAGAAATGTAAACAGGGGCAAAACAAGACAACCACTGTCTTCTCCAGGGAAACTTTTGTAATTGTTAATACGGTATACTTAGAAGAAGCTATTTACTTTAATTTTATTATTATTTTTTTAATTGTGAGAGGGCATGTGCACTAACGAGAGAGAGAGAGAAGGAGAAAGAGAAAGAGAGCACCCCCCAGTAGGCATGGGCACATAGTAATCCATTTCCCTGGGACATGCACATACACAGGACCAGTACTTGACCCATAGTTGGCCATATGGGATCTGGCTCCAAATGCACAATGCTTTAACCACTCTGCTATGGGGCTAACCTGGGGGACTTATTTCAAATAAAAAGAAATTAAGGGAAAATCACTTTATCAAATTCACTTTCCTTATGTGTTAGGGATTATAATTTGGGTTTCACAGGATTGTCTTGAGGAACAAATGCAATGATGCTTGTAAAAGCTCTTTGTATAAATGATAAAACAGCTCAAAATATAACAGGTTATATTTTAGAGTAAATCTTTAGCTACTTTTTTTTTTTTCTTTTTTTGACAGAAGGCATGTGTGCATGCATGACAAAGGAGAAAGAGAGAAAATTCCCCAGTGGAGTCTGGTTGTGCCTCGATCCTTTTTTCCTCTATTTCTCTATTGCATCAGGATCCTAGGCACATGCACACATATGCCCAGCATGTTTCCTGAGCTGTGGGACTGGGACTTGAGCCTTGGTCAACCATGTGAGAGGATGGAGTGGGTGAAGTTCTCTCTAGTTCATTAAAAATACTCCCTTAGATAAATAAGTTTGATTTTAGTGTTCTATTGGTAATTCATCACCACACATAGATTAGTATTCCAACAATTTCTTGTTTTACCCTTCATCTACCCCTAATCAGGAAATCGGTATGAACCAAATTGAATAATGGGGAAACAGTGAAGGTTGAGAACAGAATGGGATAGAAGATGCATACAAAAGTGCACCATTGAGGGCTGGCCATAGTGACCAGTTTTTTTATAGTTTTTTTATTTAGTGTATTTTTTCATATATTCACAGACACACACCACACATACACAGAAGTCTATTCACATATATATTATGTAGTTTTTATCACATACCAAGGACTAGACAGTACAAAAATTAACTCATTTATTTATCAGAATAACCCTATGAGGTAGGTTTATAATTTCATTTTGCAGATAAAGAAGCTAAGTACAAACAGTTATGTCACACAATGATAAGAGGCAGAACTGTGATCGGAACCCTGGCAGTCTTTCCAGAACCGGCATCAACCATTGGTTATGATGCTTAGCCAATCTACAGAATTACCATAAGGACTGGTGGAACAAAAGAATTTGTTAATAGTAAAACCATGAAGGTTATACTACACCAACAAAATACAGAGATACACAGAAAATAAAAAGTGGCATACTATTTCTAAGATTTTACAGGCCTCTAGAAGTGCATTCATGGACACCAGATTTCAAAGAAGCCTGATTTTAACTTGGTTGGGCCTTCTAAATTACTATCTTCTCCAGCCAGAAATAAGACTGTGAAACTCACTGAAATTAGGCATTTTAAAGTAATATGAGAATTTTATTCTTTCTATAGAAAAAAAAAATAACCAAAATCTTATTCTATACTCTGAAACTCTGCTGAGCATATTGTTCAAATGGAACAATGGTTGAATTCTACTTTAAAGAAAATGAAGGTAATATAAATTTATAGAACAAATGAAAGACTACAAACAGCAGTACTACTATGTGAAAATCAAATAACACTCCATAAAAATGTTTATTTCATTTTCAGATTTAGAATATTAAAGATCCTCTTAGGAACAGAGGTTATAGAACATTGAGGAAAACTTAAAATTTATAAAGAAATTAATGACAAGTAAAATTTATTAGCAGAAAATGAGACTGCTTTTGAAAAGTTAGTTAACTTATTTATTTACTGACATGAACTACAAAGTGCTAGGGATTTTTTCCTACCTTCCTATCATACTTTTATGAAAGACTAGCTCCCTCTAGTGATGGCAATCATGATTGTCATCAAGAAACCAAGAGGCTTTTCTAGACTATGCACATAAAAACCTTTAGGATTGCATCTCAGAATATGCACTGGAAAGATCAATTTTTATTATAAAGAGGATAAAATTACAACCAAGTCATTTTTAACAGTCTTTTCCCGTTTAACACTATTTCAAAATACAGAAACATTGGGAGTGACCTTGGTGTCCTGAATGAACTTATCTCTGCTCACTGGGAAAGGCCAGCCCAGACAAATGAATAGACTCTTGTGCATCAATAGGAATTGATTTACATCTTTTAAAAATCCAATTAAGAAGCTTAGGATTTGGTGGCAAGATGGAAGTGTTTTAAACACTAATTTCCAACACAGACATTAATATCGTCATTTTAATCTGCATTTTTAACATCCAGCTGTTTTCTTTGACGTCATGGACTCCTCCTTGTAAGCCCTGGTATTTGGCTATGGTTGGCGTGATGTAGACCAGCAATTGATAATCTTCTCTGTAAATGACTAGACAATAAATACCTTAGGCTTTACAGGCCATACAGTGTTATAACTCGTCAACTCTCCCTTGATACTGTGAAAACATAGAGTATACATATGTAAATGAGTGGCTATGTTCTGTTTAAAAATAATTTTCAGGAAAAAGTAAGCCTGTAACTTTTATAAAGATATAAAACGTGTTAAGAATTTTTATTTGACTCATAGAATGGGTAAATGCTACAAATGATTCAAAGGGAAAGCAGTGAGCATTGAGTTAAATGGAGTAAAGGAACTGTACTGCAAATGGAAGCAAAAACCACAAAGAAATGGAAGTCCAACCAAACTGTGTTGGATAAGCAAGTTGATAGAAAATCAGTAAGAATATAGAAAAGTCAATTATATCAAATAACTCAACCTGACACTTATAAAACAGTCCACCCAAACAGAGCAGAATACAATTCTTTTTAGGTTCATGTGGAACATTTACCAATGTAGAACATACACTAAATCATAACACGATATTACAAAAATGTTTCAAAAATTAAAATTGTACAGAGCATGTTCTCTAACCATAATAAAATTAAATTAGAAATTAATAAAAATAACTTTAAACTCTTCAAATACACTTCTTAATAATGCACAGGAATTCACAAGGAAAATTAGAGGTTTTGGTGAAGAAAATTTCAAGTGATGGGAGTTATATAGGGGTTTACATTAGTTAAAACATTGAATTATACACATTTTGTCATATATTTTTTAAAAAGAATTATTTTATTTAACTTCATTTATTTATTTATTTATTTTAATTTGACCAGAGAGGGACAAAGTGAGAGAGAAAGAGAGAGAGAGGGAAAGTGAGAAAGCAAGCCACCAGGTCCGGGATTTGAACTGCAGTTGACCATGTGGGAGTCCAGTGCCCTTAACCACCATGCCACCTGTTGGCCCCCACATTTTGTTATATCTAAATTATATCTCTATAAAATCTATTGTTTTGAGAGGTTATGCTATAGAGCACGTGCACTCACCAGAGAGACAGAGAGAGACAGAGAGACAGAAAGTGAGAAATCATCCCCCAGGGAGGATGGCCACGCTTCATCCCCTTCTTCTCCATTCTCCTCTCAGGATCTTGGGCATGCATGCACATGTGCCTGGTGTGAGTTTAAGCCACTGATTCCTGGACTCGAACAGCGGTCAACTACAAGGGAGTCCAGCAATAAGCCATTACGCTATCTGCTGGTCCCATATATAAGCAATTTTTAAAATTGCTGATAGAGAGTCCACCTATTGCTTGGTGGTTAATGTGGCTGGATCCCACATGGCTGATCACACAGTTTGAATCTTGGACCTGGTGGCTTGAAAAACATGCATACTAGGCATGTGCATGTGGGTACCCAAAGTTCTCAAAGGAGGGAGAGATGGGAGAGAAGAGATTTCAGCTTGACCATGCTCTATGGGTAGTGCTTTCTTGCTTTCTCTAGCCTCTTTCTATTCCATGACCTCTGCCAAATAAAAAATAATGGTTGATAAAGACACAAAATTTTATACAACATTTATGTAGAAAGAGTCCAAGTTGATATATATTTTGTAATATATATGTTTTGTATATTTGTATAGTTTTGGCAAAAAGACAAGTCTCAGGGCCAGCAGATGGCATAGCAGTAAAATGTAATGCTTGGTGGAATGTCAGTTAAGACCCTGGACTCTCATCTAGTTGACTGCAGTTCAAGTCCTGGACCCAGCAGCTTGAAAATCACATCATGGGGCCAGCAGATGGTAGTAGTAGCTACATGGCTGGCCATGGTTTGAATCCCAGACTTGGTGGCTTGAAACATGCCAGGCATTTGTGCGTGCATGCCAAGATTGCGGGAGGAGAATGGAAGAGAAGGGATTGTGGTGTGGCCATCTCCCTGGAGGGTGATTTCTCACTTTCTGTTTGTCTATGTCTCTCTCTAAAAAAAAAAAAAAAATAAGAAAAGAAAAGAAAATCACACCGGGAGTGTGTGTGTGGATGCCCAAAATCTCAGTAGGAGAATGAAGAAGGTAGCCACTCTGGGGGGTGACTTCTCACTTTCTCTTTCATTGTCTCTCTGTTTCTCTCCAGTAAGTGCATGTACTTTATGGTAAAAACCTTAAACAAACAAACAAAATTGCAATGCTCTGTGAGACAATCCTACATGATTTAATCCTGGTTAAAATCCAGAAACCTCCCTGAGTGTATTAGGCATACACTTCCCATGACCTGGGCTCGTTGAAAGCTTGGGGTGAATATCCCTCTTTCTCTGTCTCTTTTACCTGCAAGGAAAAAAAAAGAAAGGTAGGAAGGAATGAAGAAAGGAAGGAAGGTAAAGAGGAAATCCCAAGAGAAAAATAAGAAAAAACATAAATAGAAAATTCACACAAATACTAATGTTCTTAAACATATGAAAATATGATCGACATCACTCTTAATCAGAAAGCACACACACATACACACAATAAAAATATCTTTTTAAAAAAAATTTTTAAGAGAGAATTTTGCTGTAGGGCATGCGCACTTGCTGAAGAGATAGAGACAGAAAGCAAGAAATCACCCCTTAGGGGGGATGGTCACACCACAATACCTTCTCCTCCATTCTCCTCTTAGAATCTTGGGCATGTATGCACACTTACATGGTATGAGTTTTAAGGCACTGGATCTGGGACTTGAATCAAGGTCGAGTTTGTGAGAATCCAGTAACATAATCATCGCACCATCTACTGGCCCACAAACTGTTTTTACCTACTGCTTTTTACCCATCACACTGGCAAAAATAAATATATATATATATATATACAGGGCAATGCATTCTCTTTGTGAGATTGTGGGTACTCTAATTCATTCCCGGCAGAAATTAAATAGGTACTAACGTTTTGGAAGTGAATTTAACATTATCTAACAAAACTACATAAGTATTTATGTTTTGTTCCAGAGATTTTTACTTCTGGGATTTTGCTCTAAGGATACACCCTCCAGCAATAAAAACATGTATATGCATGGAGTCAGCCTTTGCAGTGCTATTCGCAACTGTAAAGTATTAGAAAGAATCTAACTTCCACACAGAGGAGACACCTGTGCAAACACTGGAATAACCATACAATGGCATGCTATGTCGTTACAAAGGCAATGAAAAAACTCTCCACTGAACTAATTTAGAGTGATTTAGGGAAATACCGAGATAAGGCCAAGTGCTAAAAAGTGTCATTGCTACCCTTGCGTGAGAAAGATTGGGAAGTCATAGAAAACACAGACATCTGCTCATTTGGCCAAAAACATCTTTTAAACTACAGAAAGCATAATTAAGAAACTGATACAGGCTATAAATGAGAAAGAATGTAACGGACAGGAGGGAAGAATGTGATAGGAGGCATGGAGTGCTGACACTTTTCTGAATTTAACTAGGTGCTTAGTTTTCCTGGCATGATTTTCAACTCATTTTAGCATCATGTTATATTTCACTAAATAAAATAATAATAATAAAAGGGTAACAACCCAAACATAGACTACAAGCAGAACAGACAGGTATAACTCTATTTCGAGTGAATAACACAAACATACTGAAGAGGGGAGAAAAGGCAATGAATTAACCTGATTTACATTTGGAAACAGTATTTTAACTGTATACTTCTAAGCTAAAGATAAAAGAACTATAACCCAGTATGATATTTTAATTACTAGGGTTTTTTTTTTTTTTTAATGGCAGTACAGTTAACAACTCCGAAATTACTTAAGGTGTACTATAGGATTGCATGAAGGATATTGTGCATAATGAGATTAAGGTTTTCCCTGTGATAGGAAAGGAGAAGGCTGGAATGAAGCTTTTGTGTTGTGTCAAATTTTGTTACTGTCTGCTCACAAGAGCTAGAAACTTCCCCAATGTCTCAACAGACTTCCTTTACTTCTCATTGGTGAGAGTTGTGTCACACACCCATACTAAAACCAGCTACTTTCAAGGGCAAGGGATTGCCATGATTGGCTTAGCTCTATCAACATTGATATTTAAGGCTGAGGTGGTAAGCAAGAAACTCATGGCTTCCCAACACTTACACTCTACTAGCAAGAAAAAAGTGGGAGGCTGAGTAGGATTGGGTAGATCTCTTTGAAGATCCTTCAGTTAATTCATTAATAAAAAAGGTTTATTGTAGTATAACTGACATAAATTAAAATGCACTTATTTAAAATGTACTATTTGATGAGTTTGATGTATTTGCTTATCTATAAAATAGTTCCAAAAAATTAATATTTGTATCACCTCCAAAGTTCTGTGATTTTTTTTTTATAATCATTGCTAGAGTGTATCCTTAACTTATTTTTAAAGTATAGTAATAATGGAGTGTCCTTTATCCAAAATGCTTAGAACCCAAAATGCTTTTTAAAACTTATTTTTATTTGTTTATTTATTGACATAGGATGTGTATGCTCACCAGAGAGAGGCAGACAAAGAGAAAGTGAGAAATCATCCTGCAAGGAAGATGGCCATGTCACAATCCCTTCTCCTCCAGTCTCCTCTCAGGGATTTTGGGCATGCATGCACACGTGCCTGGCATGATTTTTTGTTTGTTTGTTTGTTCGTTTGTTTGTTTTTGGAGAGGTTTTCGCTATAAGGTGCGTGCGCTCGCCAGACAGATAGAGAGAGACATAGAGACAGAAAGCAAGAAATCACCCCCCCAGGGGGGATGGTCACGCCACAATCCCTTCTCCTCCATTCTCCTCTCGGGATCTTGGGCACGCACGCACACGCGCCCAGTGTGAGTTTTAAACCATCAGGTCCGGGACGCGAACCACAGTCGACTATGTGGGAGTCCAGCGACATAGCCATTACGCTAACTGCTGGTTCCCATGCCTGGCATGATTTTCAAGCTGCCTGGTCCAGGACTTGAACTGTGGTTGGCCATGTGGGAATCTAGCACCTTAATCACCATGCTACCTGCTGGCCCTAAGAAGTGTTTTAGATTTCAGATTTTTTTTCAGGTTTTGGGGTATTTGCATATACATAATGCGATGTCTTGGGGATGAGACCCAAGTCTAAACCCAAAATTGATTTGTTTCATATATACCTTATACACCTAGCCTAAAGGTAATTTTTTTTCACTATTTTTGTAGTAGCAACTTGACTGCAACTTTTCCCATGAGGCCAGATGTGGATCACTAGGTCACACTTACAGCATCATGTTGTCATGTTGTTGCTCAAAATGTTTCAGATTTTGGATTTTAGATTTTTGGACTAGGGATGCTCAGCCTGTATTCATTGTTGTGTTTATTCTATTCCAATCATTAATGTACCTAATCTGATTTGTCTTTTATTTTTAGTGTACAAACAGATCAATTACACATCAGATGAAATAGTTGTCTTCCAGTTAAGGAGGAGGTTATATGAATAATAATTACCTTCTTTGAAATTTGAGAGACTCTTTGCTTATTGTTTGCTTTGCTAATAACAAAGCGTTTGATTCATTTCCGTTAAATATCACATGATTCTACTCTGCTCTAGTCTATTTTAACAGACTGTGAACTTGCCTCAAATTAGTCATGGGAAAACAGTCTTGGATCAGGGAGAGGCAGGGAAGATTCACTGAGGATGTGACTACTAAATTGAGGGCTGATGAGTTAAAGTTGGAAAGATCAGGAGATGAGAGTGGGTATGGAATATTAGGGAGGCAAGTGAGGCTGGGTGTCAGAGGTTAAAGAGATCACCAGGCCAAACTAGGAGTGTGTTAGACCAAAGGATGTCAGCTTGATTTTATTTTTGCAAAAGTGAAAAACTTGTGCTTAATGTAGTTAAGAACTATGATCAAATTTGTGCTTTGTTGTTGTTGTTCATTGTACACATATTTTTACACATTAGGTACACAGTTAAAATAATAAAAATTCCATTCTAGAATAAGAATAAATAGAACAAAAATATTATACAAGTGGAATGGACATAAACAAGAATAGGTATATGATCTTCAATTACATCCATTGTTACATACATTGGCTTTTTAAAAATAATTATTTTATTTAACTTTATTTATTTACTCATTTTAATTTGACCAGAGAGGGATGGAGTGAGAATGAGAGAGAGAGAGAGACAGAGACAGAGAGGGAAAGTGAGAAATAAAGCCACT
>NW_006159754.1:5508352-5508705 GCF_000334495.1 Tupaia belangeri chinensis | reverse complement strand
CGTGTGGGAGTCCAGTGCCCTTAACAACCATGCCATCTGCTGGCCCCCACATGAATCACTTTTAAAGTAATCTTTTATTATTAAAAATTCTCTATTTTAAACTATGGCATTAATTGAAATATGCCATGTAAGTATTGCTTTGGGGCCTCATAAAACAATTCTATTGGTGGTATTATGTGCGGGGAGAAGGAAACTATTACTACGTGTATCATGCTTCAGAGCACATGATTTAACAGTAAAGTTTTTATAAAGAAGAAAACAAATGTAATTTTTGGATATTTTACTAGAAAAATTTTTATTAAATATTATTATTCTTTACCTAACTGCATTCTAGTAGTTTATAAATTATCAAA
>NW_006159754.1:5491586-5508218 GCF_000334495.1 Tupaia belangeri chinensis | reverse complement strand
TGGTGGCTTAAAACTCACACCAGGCACATGTGCATGCATGCCCAAGATCCTGAGAAGAGAATGGAGGAAAAGGGATTACAGCATGGCTATCCCCCCTGGGGGTGATTTCTCGCTTTCTGTCTCTCTGTCTCTGTCTGTCTGGTGAGTGCACACACCCTATTGCAAAAACCTCTCAAAAAAAAAAAAAAAACTCAGATTAAATGTAGTTGTGAATATCTATTAAATATGTCACCTTTTCTTTCTTACGCAAAGTACCTTTATTTAATTTTATTAATTCATTCATTTATTTTAATTTGACCAGATAAAGACAGACACACAGAGAAGGGAAGGAGAGAAAGCAAGTCACCAGGTCTGGTACTCAAACCGTGGTTGGCTATGTGGTAGTGTCCAGCGCCTTCACCACCATGCCACCTGCTGGCTCCATTTGTGATTGATTCAATACGTGCAAGACATATTCAATATTTAACAAGTTTTTTGGCAGCTGGAATGTCTTTAATCAAGTCATTCAGTGTGACCAATGTTTCTTTTTCTTTGGAGAGGTTTTCGCTGTAGGGCCTGTGCGCTCACCAGACAGACAGAGAGAGACATTAGAGACAGAAAGCGAGAAATCACCCCTCAGGGTATGGCCACGCCACAATCCCTTCTCCTCCATTCTCCTCTCGGGATCTTGGGCACGCACACATATGCACCTGGCATGAGTTTTAAGTTACCAGGTCCAGAACGCGAACCGTGGTCGACTACATGGGAGTCCAGCGACGTAGCCATTACGGTAACTGCTGGTCCCCCAATGTTTCTTTGTCCCTTATTAATCCGGTTTAGGCATACAGAAAATGTCTTGTTCAGTTTTTCAGTAAATAATCTTTGTTCATCTTCTTCTATCATGGTAATCCAGAAGGACCCAACTGGTTTTTATTTTGTTCTTCAGGCTCGGGCTGGGAAACTTCTGAATTAGGTGACCTTTTCAGCATTCTTCCTTTGCTAGCTTTCCACACACTCAGATGAGCATTCTCTCCTGCCATCTCTTTGGGCTGAGTTAATCTACTCTCAGGAGCTACTTTTGCTACTGTGTGTGTCTTCACTACTCAGTGGATTTCAACTTTTCTATTAGTTTGATGTTAGACCTGGCTACAATTTCAGGTGTGATGCTTCTTGGTAGTGACTTAATTCTTTTTATGCCCTCAGAAATGGTTTTGACACTAGAAGAAAGTGTTTTCGATTACAGTAATTCTTTCTCATGAAGCTCTTTCCAGATTATAACATTGGCAGAGGTCTCACTGATATTGTTTCAATGTGTCCTGGATAATACTGACTACTTTTATTTATTTATTTATTTATTTAGTAGAGAGGTTTTTGCTATAGTGTGAATGTATTCGTTGGAGAAACAGAGACAGAAGGTGAGAAATTACTCCCGGGGGGATGGCCACACCGCAATTTTTTCTCCTCCATCCTCCTCTCAGGATCTTGGGCACGCATGCACATGTGCCTGGCATGAGTTTTAAGCCACTAGGTCTGGGACTTATACTGTGGTTGACTATGTGGGAGTCCAGTGACATAACTTCTGCCATCTGCTGATCTCATGGTGGTGACTTCTAACAGGAGGTCACACAAGTTCTGAGATGCAGTGCTCACAGATTTAGTGGTAGCAGTCACATTTGAGGATCACTTTTCACTGTCACAGTGTTTACAAACAGGGTTTGTGGCTTCAGAGACAGTAGTTGGAAGTTTCTTTGTTGTTGCAGAACTCTCTCTGCCTTGCAGGGTTTGAACCTTAGCAGAGTGTGGCTATGATAAGATCCAAGGACAGGTTTTCTGGACAGGTTAGCATGCTGTTTTGTGTGTGTGTGTGTGTGTAATTATTTGTTTCTTTTTATTATTATTCTTAGGGTGAATAGCCTAGGTTTTACTGATTATTATCTTCATGGTAAAGTTTAACACATTCTTTGAGTGTCTGTATTTTTTATAAATTAGTAGTTGAATACAGAAGCCATAGTAGCATTATAAAATCTGAAAATTTCTCAATTCTGAAACACATTTGTCTTCAAAGAGTTGTCTGAGGATTATGGGCCTATGCTGGTGTCTGTTGACGAACTGCTTCTACCCTAAACAACTGGAAAACCTACTTTCTAGATAGCTCTCAGAACCCCAAAATCCGTAACTAAAGAGTTCATGGCTATGCCAGCAGGGGGCCTCCAGGTCACATCTCAGGCCTCACCAAGCTTCTGTGCTGATAATCAATGCCTGCACCACCAGCTGTGCCATTTTCAGAATCACCACTGAAATCCTTTTCATGAGAATGTTATTTCTTTACTTCTTCTATTAAAAAAAATCTCTATTGATATATACTTTACATATCATAAAACTCACCCATTTAAAGTATGCAATTGAATGATTTTTAGTGTATTCACAGACTTGTACAACAGCCATCACAGTCTAACTGTGAAACATTTTCAACATCCTCCAAACGGGAGGATGGACTCAATGGGAGTCACTCCCATTCCTGTACCTGCGAGACATAAGCAACCACTAGTCCTACTATTCTGTTTCTAAAGGTTTGCCTTATCTGGATTTTATACATAAATGAAGTAATGCAACATGATCTTTCGTGGCTGGCTTCTTTAATGTAGCATGATATTTCCAAGGTTTATTCATGCAATAGATGTATTATACATAATTTTTTTATTGCTAAATAATATTTCATTGGATGAATTTACCAAAGGTTAATACATTTATCAGTTGATGGATATTTGGATTGTGGCCACTTACTGGATATTATGATTAATTCTATAAACACTAACATATAAGCTCAGTTGTTAACATATGTTTTTATTTCTCCTGAGCATATATTTAAGAATATAGTTGCTTGGACAAATAGTGAATCTCTGTTCAACATTTTGAGGAACGGCCAAACTATTCTCTGAAATGGCTGCATCATTTCACAATCCCACCAGCAATACATGAGGGTTATAATTTCTCCACATTTTCATCAACATTTGTAATTGTCTATCTTTTTTATTTTAGCCATCCTATTAGGTGTAAAATATTTTTTCATTGTGGCTTTGATTTGCATTTCTCTAGTAAATAAAAATATGAAATGCTTCTACCCATTGGCTAATTATATATTTTCTTTGGAGAAATGTCTGCTCACATCCTTTATCCATTTAAAAAATTGGGTCATTTTTCATCCTAATGTTGAGTTATAAGAGTTCTTAATATACATTTTGACTATAAGCCTCTTATTCAATATGGCTTGCAAATATTTTTACCAATTATGTGAGTTGTCATTTCATATTTTTGATAGAGTCTTTTGAAACCAAGAAGTTTTAAATTTTTATAAAGTTCAATCTGCCCATTTTTTTCTCTTACATTTAGGCATTAGACCTAGGAAATAGTTGCCTAACCCACAGTCATGAAGATTTACTCCTATGTTTTCTCCTAAGAGCTCTGTAGTTTTAGTTCTTATGTTTAGGTCTATGATCCATGTAGAGCTCATTTTTAAGTACAGTATAAATGATCAAATCTAACTTTATTATTCTACATGAGTTATCTAGTTTACCCAGAGTCATTTGTTTAAAAAGCTATTTTTTTTTCATTAAGTTATCTTGGTATTGTCAAAACTAAATTGATCACAAATGTAAAGACTTATTCCTAGAACCTTGATTCTGTTCCATGGGTCTGTATATGTATACTTATACCAGTGTCTCTCTGTCTTGATTATTCTAACTTTACAGTAAGTTTTGAAATTGAGAAGCATGAGTCTTCCAATTTTGATCTTCTTTGTAGGTCATTTTTAAGGTGGAAGAAGAAAAAGTTGTCACATGGCACAGTGAAAACTGAAATTTCAGAATATTTCTGGTACAAGTTGGGAGGCAGGAAGAAGCCTGGAATGATCTCCTGCCCAGCTTCCCTCACCAAATGCAGCTTCTCATTCTACATGAGTTATCTAGTTTACCCAGAGTCATTTGTTTAAAAAGCTATTTTTTTTTCATTAAGTTATCTTGGTATTGTCAAAACTAAATTGATCACAAATGTAAAGACTTATTCCTAGAACCTTGATTCTGTTCCATGGGTCTGTATATGTATACTTATACCAGTGTCTCTCTGTCTTGATTATTCTAACTTTACAGTAAGTTTTGAAATTGAGAAGCATGAGTCTTCCAATTTTGATCTTCTTTGTAGGTCATTTTTAAGGTGGAAGAAGAAAAAGTTGTCACATGGCACAGTGAAAACTGAAATTTCAGAATATTTCTGGTACAAGTTGGGAGGCAGGAAGAAGCCTGGAATGATCTCCTGCCCAGCTTCCCTCACCAAATGCAGCTTCTCTCTGGTCAGGTGGCACACAGACTCTGGAGAAAATGGTGGCAGATGGATGTACCTGGGAAGCAGGAGAAGTCTAGAATCGTCTCCTACTTGGCTTCCCTCACCAACTTGCAAACCAGAGCTTTAAATTGTGCTTTTCCCTCCCTCCCCTTATGCTGGATGAAGGTGGATAGCAAGGACTTCTTTCTGTTTCATAGATTCAGCCTTGATATGATGAGCAGCCTTGACAGTCCTCAACTCCTACTAAGTGATGCTTGCCCTAGCAGGGAGAAATCTTCATAGGTCAGTAATAAAATACCTGAGGAAAACACTTGCTTCCATGGGGGTTTATTTGCTCTTTGTTGCTTGTCCCTGGAGATAAGCATCTCATCTATCTCTTGATTTGTTCTTACTCCTTTGGTCACTCAGGTTAGGAAGAGCTATACTTTTTCAATTGTTTAGGTCTATGATCCATGTTGAGCTCATTTTTGAATACAATATAAATGATCAAATCTAACTTTATTATTCTACATGGGTTATCTAGTTTACCCAGAGTCATTTGTTTAAAAAGCTGTTTTTTTTTTTTTTCATTATCTTGGTAACTCTATGGGTCCCAAGGACTCTTGTGACTTTCTTAACTTCAATAATCTGATCTTGTTACATATATCTGCCTTATATATAACAAATGTTCCTTCAAGTTCTGTGGTATGTGGATGGCAAACTACTCCAAGCTTCTATTGATGCTATCAACGTCTCTTTGTTCTATTTCTTCTCATTTCAGTCAAGTCAGGGAAAAAAGTGGTCCATTCTGTTTGTCTCTTTGTTTTTAGAAATCTTATCCATGGTTTGTGTTTCTCTTATTAATGATAAATATTGTAAAAAAGAATCTAAATGTTATAAATTGGACATAATTAAAGATAATTCCATGCTGCCTCTTCTTTTAAAATGAAGAAATCAAAGCCGTAGTAAGGAAAGTGACTTGACCTAAGGCTGCCACCATGTTGCCACCTGGTCCAACACGCTTTTCAACACACATAGCATCTGTTCACATCTCACTGGAGTGGTGAGCTTATCCTATTGGAACTGAATATTATTTTTCTATCTTCAACTTTTATGAGAAAAGATCACATTTTCCTTTTACGTTTTCTTACACTTAGTTTTTTTTTTTTTTAATCAACTTGAATTAACGTCCCAGATTTCAAGTCTAAACACAATTTCGTTATTACCGTGTTTCAGCCTTTGGAAACATGATTATATTACAAACATATTCTTAAAACTTCAATTATATAAAAAGGGCACTGAGGCACTAATAATGTTATTTCAGATAGCTAATCTAATTAGTTTCTTTTTATAAATTACATAGACTCAGATAAAAATGATTGAATGCACAATTTTTGAAAAGGTGTGAGAAAGTCCAAATCCTTTTGTCAGTGTAACCTCATTTTCTCATTAATCTTTCCTGAGAAAAGCTATTATCTTTTATCACCCTTTTCTTCACTTGATAATGTTGAATTGGCTAATACTGTATACTTTTTATCACTCATTTAGTGATAAAGCTGTATAATTTGAATTGATTATTTTAATTTTAGAATAGAAACAATTCAGTCTTAGATAATAAACAGTAGGCTTATAAGAAAATACATGGCATATTATAGTAATTTATAATGTACTATATGATATTCAGGACAATTATGCTTAAGAGCTGCTCAAAAAAAAGAACTTCTGTATGAAGCTAATAGAAAAGAATATTTTTAGTTGCATTGACTAAAAACTAAGATACAATTGATACAAGAAGTCTTCAAAAATTCATAAAAGATACACTTTATGTAAAAACTATGCATGGATTTCAAAAAATTTTGGCAGCAAAATAAAACCAGAGTTTCTTTTTTATTCATGATAGAGTATGTGTGTACATATGTGGGATGAGTGTGTGTGTATGTATGTGTGTGTGTGTTTGAGAGGGAGAGAGGTGAGTTCCTTTCATGGGGTTTGGTGATGCCTTGATTCCCTTCTTTCATTCCTTTATCCTTCCAGCTCTTTGACAATCTCAGATAGGCTTGGCAGATTTCTAACTGATGGGGCCAGGGATTAGAACCACAGTTGCCATCCATGTAGGATCTAGCTTCTCTTGAGAAACACCTTACTGCTGCACTGCAGAGCAAGTCCAAATGTGCACTTTAATTCCAATTTTCCACAAAATTTTTGAAGTTTCATCATATGTTACGATTTCTGGTATTACGTTTTATTAAAAATACAATTTTGCAGGGACCAGCAGGTGGCGTGGTGGTTAAGGTGCTGGATATTCCCACGTGGCTGACCATGGTTAAAGTCTTGGACCTGGTGGCTTGCTTTCTCACTTTCTCTCTCTCTCTCTCTCTCTGTGTGTCTCTCTCTGGTCAAAATAAAATAAGTAAATGAATAAAGTTAAAAATAGATCTTTTTTTTTTTTAAATACAATTATGGGTGGGCCTCATAGTACAAAAATAAAGCACTACACAGAGGAAGCTAGATCCCACATAACCAGCCAGTGTTTGCATTTTGGTTTGAAAAACACCCAGTGCATACAGGAGTGCTTGGAATCCTAAGGGGATGGTGAAAAATGAATTGCAGCATGACTAGGCCCCACTGGGGGGCACTTTCTCTCTCCTTCTCCACCACACCACACCTCTACGTGGTGCAAACGTACTCTCTGGCAAACAAACTAAACAAAATCAGTGACACCAAAATATCCTAAGTCTAAACAGGTTACAATCGAAAATTCTTTCACCATCATTATTTGCTTACATTGCTCAGAATGTCAAGTAGTGTTTTACTATATTCTCAAAATAGAGTGAACATTATCCATGGAAAAAAGGAAACTTTGAAAATTATTCTTCTTTACATTAAAAAATATTTATCGCCATCTTTGTTTTATTTATTTGCTAATTTTTAAAAGTTTTTGCCACAGGGCATGTTTGCTTGCCAGGAAGAGAGAGAGAGAGAGAGAGAGAGAGAGAGTGAAGACAGTGAGAAATCCTTCCCTTCAGGCAGGATGGCCACCTCACAATCCCTTCCTTCCCATTCTTCTGGGATTTCGAGCACTCACCCACACATGCTCCACATGATTTTCAAGCAGCCACGTTTGGGATTTGAACGGTGGATGTCCAGAGCCTTAACGTCATTCCACTTGCTGGCCCCTCCTTCAATTTTTTCTTTGAGGGGGGGGAATTGCTGTAGGGCACGTGCGTGCACTTGGAAAAAGACAGAGAGAGAGAAAGTGAGAAATCACCCCTGTCCTCCACTAATGGGAGATGACCACCATGCCACAATCCCTTCTTTTCCATTCTCCTCCTGGGATTTTGAGCTGCATGCACACGTGACCAGTGTGAGTTTCAAACTGACAAATCTGGGACTTAAACCATGGTCAGCCATGTGGGAGTCCAACACCTTAACCACCATGTCACCTGCTGGCCCTACTTTACATTTTTTTTTTTTTAAAGAAGTAAAACAGGCAGGTAGGGAGGAAAAAATTGAAGAGAAAAAGATAGGAGAGAGAATAAGTAGATATTAACTAAATAATTTACTAGATTTTAACAATGATTATATTATTTGGTTAGTGTATAATTTCTATACAGAATTCATATTTATGTGATACACTAAAGGACAGAGAAATTAAAGGGATAACTTCTATTGAATATTGATAGAAAGTTCCATATTTAAAGTGTGCTTTGGGTGAGGTTGGCTCTATGACCTGGTGAATCAGGTAGCTGGATCCCACATGACTGACCAAACAGTTCAACTCCCAGACCTGGTGGCTTGTTGACTCATGTGCGTGCATGCCCAAAACCCTGAAAGGAGGAAGAAATGGAGAAGTTTGTAGTGTAGTCATGCCCCCTGGTGAGGGAGAGTGCTTTCTCACTTGTCTCTCTCCAGTGAACACATGCATCCTCTGGTGAAAATCTATTAAGAAATGCTTTTCTACTTTATACTAGTTCTAAAGTCAACTCAGAATTATGTATGCTGTTGGCATTTGGTTTAAAAAAAAAAAAAAAACAACTAAAATTTTTATTAAAGCAGGTGTTTTGTCTGTTCAATACCTTTGTTACTGGTTTCAAAGTTCTCCACACCAAATATTTTGTTAGGACTGTTAACATTGCCCATTAGATTGATTACTGTTTGACCTCATATTTTTCTCCTTTCCAGTCAAATGATAGCGATGTTCAGGAGGGGTAAGATGGAGGAGGTGAAAAGAGAGCAGCAGTAATAAAATTTGCTAATCAAGTCTTAAATAATGGAAGCTTGATTGCATTTAAAAACTGATGTAATGGTTCAGAAATAGGAAAGCTGATTTTTTAAAAGAATGTTTAATTAGAAAATACAATGAGAGACATTTTGTCTGGCAGTTCTTAAATAGATACTTATTTTTAGCTTTTTTTCCTCCCTAAAAGCACAACTATTTCTGATGTTATTTTAAAAAGTTTAGTACATACACACTGTAGGATATAAATATATTGCCCTTTAGGGCATTTGGCCACTTTACTATAGAATTATCTATGATTTGCTTCCTTTTTTTCTGCTTATAGTAAAGGAGAAAATTGTTTTATGGCATCTCATGTCTTCTCACCATTAATTCTAAATTGACAGAAATACTTTATTTGGGGCAATAAACTCAAGCTTGATAATTGGCAAAAGATGTTCAAAGAGGAAATTTTCCTATCTGGTTTAGGAAAGTTCAATTTATCTCTCTCTCCTTCCTCCTCCCTCTTAATCTCCTTTCCTTCCTTCTTATCTTTCTTCCTTCCTTCCTTCCTTCTTCTCCTCCTTTCTTTCTATTTTGGATAAAAAATACAGTCTATGCACTTTTTCTTTTTAATGATGTTTTTCGTAAAATATAAAAACCTTAAGTAGCAATCAAATTCCACTTCATTTTGAAAATGGTGAACTCATTCACAGTCCAGAAGGTTTTTTTATAAATGTCAGAAAGTTCATGGTCAGATAGCTCTGAATTCCCTCTTTCAGCATAGTAACAAAAATAGGATAGCTTAAAAAGAAAATGAACAATAACTGTCAATGTGAAAATCCAGAGTGGTTTTTATATTGGGTTGTCTGAAAAGTCATGAAGTATTTTTCCTATATTTTTCTATGCAAAAATACATCATGATTTTTCTGACAACCCAATAGGTATTTGTAGAGGTCATCCTCCACATTTTCCAGAAGTAATTCTGGACTGTCACACAATCATCTCCATTGAGACCAAAATTAAAATGGAAAAAAGGGGGATTAAATGGGAATTTATAGGAAGGGAGCATTTGTAAACCTTTTGTGAGAGAAAAGTCTGGAAATACAAAGTTCACTGGGTTCACACCAGACTTTAGAAAAGGTGTGAATTGATCTTTATAAAGAAAGCTCCATTACAAAAGAAAAATAAAATTTTCAAAGACTTTTTTGGTGGTTGTTTATCACCTAAAATTTAACACACACAACTACTATTATAAGGACACTGTGCCACATGAGGATATTTTGATCAATGGGGGATCACATGTTTAAAAATGGACCTGTAAGATTGCAGTAAAGCTGAACAGCCCTTACTTCCTAGTTACATCGTGGTCATAGTAATGACTAGTGCAGTGCATTACTCGTGTGTTTGTAAACAAGCCTACTACATTGCCAGTCATATGAAACTACAGTGCATTGTATTCCCTACATAACATTTGATAGTGATACTATACAACTATGTTAGTAGTTTAGGTATTTAGCATACTATATATTTTTATTGTTCTTTAGAGCTTATTTCTCCCACTTGAAAACATTATTTACTGGTACCAGCAGTTGGCGTAATGGCTATGTTGCTGGACTCCCATGTAGTAGAAGGTGGTTCAAGTCCCAAGCCCGGTGGCTTAAATACATGCCGGGCGTGTGTGTGTGCGTGCCCAAGATCCTGAGAGGAGAATGGAGGAGAAAAGATTGCGGCGTGGCCATTGCCCCAGGGGGTGATTTCTCGCTTTCTGTCTCTCTGTCTATGTGTTTCTGGGAAGCACACACGCCCTATAGCAAAAACCTCTCCACAAAGAAACAAACATTATTTATTGTAAATTATATGCCTTGTTAGAGCAGTGGCAGCATCATGTATTTCATATTTACAAAGCCTCTTGATTGCATCATTTTCTCTCTAGCTTGATTTGATCTCCTTTCGTTTAGTTCCTCATGGCCCCTAAGTGTACAAAATTCACTCTTGATATGCCAGTAAGAGGCCATTTTAAGTGCTTAACCTGGAAACAAAATGTAAAGTGATTAGGGACTATAAAGGTGGAAAGTCAGTGGTAGTTATTGCTCATCTCTTTTCATTATAGTTATGATCTTGAAGAACAAGAACAAAGTGACAGGCGTCGTTAAAGGATCTGCCTCACTGAAGGGAAGTAGACTGCAAAAATTCAAGCAGCGTCTCTCTCTCAAGTCTGGAGAAACTTTTCAGGACTTGGACTGAAAACCAGACACAGAAGCGTATCTTTTTCAGCACCACCAAGACTGGGCCAAAACGAAAGGTTTGTTTGGCTTTGATGTACAGAAAAAAGCTTTGGGCTGTCTATGTTGTTGAATTTTCTGCAAGCTCTGGGTAATTTAAATAATTCAAGAATCATTGTTAACCACATAATATGAGAGTGAGTGACGAGTCTTTGAGTGATAACGTGAAGGCCGCTGAATAGTCTTTGGGAACACTAGAGAAATTGATTGTAGAGGAAAATTACTTGCCAGAGCAAATTCAATTTGGATGAAAGTTCCTTATTATGGAAACAGATGCCTGGAAGGACTTTCATTCATGAGGAGGAAGCCAAGTCAATGGCAGTTTTCAAGACTTTTAAGAACAGGACAACAGTCTTGCTTGGGTGCAATGTTACAGAATACAAATTGAGATCCTGACTCAGTGAAAATCCCAGGACCTTCAATCATATCAATAAACATACTCTGCCAGTACACTACAAAAGTAATAAAAAATCATGGATAATCCAGTTCCTCTTCCAAGAAGCCTCCTAAATTGCTAGACCAGAGAAATGGAGAAGCCCATTTTGGAGAATAAAATATTTTAAGATTTCACTTATGGTTGACAATGCCCTTGCACACACTTCTTTTATTAATAGTCTTCATCACAATATCAAAGTGGTGTTTCTTCCTTCAAACCAATGGATCAAGGAGCTTTAGAAACTTTTAAGGACTACTACCTGAGGAGGGTCTTTGCTCAGGCTATTGCTACAACTGATAAAGACTTCGAGAAGATACTGATGCAATTTTTGAAGGATTACAACATCTGCGACTATATCAAGAACTATGCTTGGGTTTAGGGTAATGTTGCCAAGGAATGTATGAATGGAGTCTGGAAGAAGATACTCAGGAGGTTCATCCATGACTTCAAGGGATTTTTAATGAATAAGGATGTTGCAAAAATCAACAAGGCTATGGTTGAGATGGAAAACAATGTTAACATGGATGAAAATGACTGAGGAGCTCTGGATGTGTTTTCTGAAGAACTAATAATGAGTTGATATAATTGGAGGAGGAATGTGTAACTGAAGAAGAGGCAAGAGAAAAGGAGACTGCAGGAAAAAAAGAAGAAAAAAGAAAAGAAAAGAAAAGAAAAGAAAAGGAAATTCACAGCAAAAGCCTGAACCTGGTCTATGGTAGTTATACCATCTAGGTTTGTGAAATACACTCTATTATTGTCTTACAATGACAAAATTTCCTAACTATGCATTTCTTAGAATGTATCCTTAAGTGTCATGTGGACTGTATCAATTCATTAAGTAATAAGTTAATGACTTAGGTAATATTTTGAATCAAAAATCAAAGAGGCATTCAGGTTAATCCCTCCTCCTCATTCCTCTCATTTCTAATGGTTCAGTAGATTTCCTTTTGTTTTTATTTCCTTAACGCTGTGAAAATATGTCCCAGCCTTTTCACTCTCATTGTTTTGGTGTAGTTCCCATCATCTCTTCCTGAATTATTGCAAACTACTTCTAAACAGTTTGCTTAACTTTAGACCCTGTACTTGTAATCTATCTGTCCTCTGGTCAGCAAAGTAATTTTTCTGAAAAGCAGAAATAAGATCATATTATTATCCTGATCAGAATATTCTACTAAACTCTTGCATAAGCGTATCTTCAATACTTGGTGCTGTTTTCTCTCTCCAATTTCATCCTGCATTAATCCCACCTCACTTACCCTATACTTTCATGTTATTCTACTATTTACATACCCTCCCTCCAAGATCCATGTTACAATGCATTTGATATACTGTTCCTTGTAATTAGAAACTTCTTCTCCTAACCCCTCTCAGAAAATCTACTCTTAAAGATCCATCCAAGTATTTATTCCCATCTGATCTCTCCCCTGGCATGCCTATTCTCCACATGCCTTTGTCCCACCATGGTACCTAAAGCAGATGTATGATTTTCCTGTAAACAAGGAATTGTAATGACTTGTTTTCATTTCTGATTCTCTCCCCGGACTATGGGTTTCCAGGAACCATGTTTTTTTCTCTTCATATTTGGGCACCTTATGACTGCACACTAATGTTGCATGCTTGAATGAATGAATCAATAAATCAATGTTTTAACAAAGCCAAGACAGGGAGGTATTTAGATTTGTCCAAAATATATTCCATGAGTCAGGGATACGTCCGAGAATAGATTCTGGTGCCTCCCACCCCTTTTTGTTCCTCAGACTCCCAGACCATGATTCATTGTTTCATTAATAAGAGAAGATGGCAAGATTTTAATTTTTTTTTTTTTTTTTACATAAAATCATCCACCATAAGAAAGTATCCACTGTACTCTACTGTCTGACTTCTAGGGGAAATAGTCAGTCTTAAAGTGCTGGTTGCATTTTGAGAACCTTCTTTCATCCTAGGCACAATGCATCAGGAATGAACTCTAGCAGCATTGGCATTTGAATAAAGGAAGTAAATTAAAAATGCCTTAAGTTACTAAAAATAAATTTGATGTCAGCCATAAACTACCACCTCTCTTTCTTTTTACCTTTCTTCTAAATTAGAAGATTATGCACTACCTAATTCTTTCTTGCCATGAATTTAGGATTCATCTGGATATTTAAGATGTCCATTAGACTGGCAAGGCTAGGCGGAAAAAAAAAAAAAAAACAACTCTAAAAACAAACTTACTTTAAAGTGATAGGCTGACATCTACAGGTCATTAAATATGTTTCTTAACTTTGCAAAAGGTAACTCTTTCGGACAGAGATTTTTGCTATAGGGCCTGTGCACTCATCAGAGAGATAGAGATAGACAGAAAGACAGAAAACGAGAAATCACCCTCTGGGGAGATGGCCATGTTGTAATCCCTTCTCTTCCATTCTTCTCTTGGGATCGATCTTGGGCACACAGGCACATGCACCTAGTATGGGTTTTAAGCCACCAGGTCTGGGACTTCAACTGCAGTCCACTACATGGTAGTCCAGTGATGTAACCATTACACCAGCTGCTGGTCCCAAGAAATCTTTTATTCAAACATTTTCCTCTCTCCTTGAGAAGTACTCAAGAAGCATTTATCTTACAGTAAGTCCTGCTTCACAGACCACGTATTATAAAATAGCAAAATAAGTACATTTTCTCCTAAAAGTGTAAAGCTACCAGGACTCAAACCACAGTCAACTACATGGGAATCCAGCAATGCAGCCATTACGTCACCTGCTGTTCCCCTATTAAGTTTTTAATATCTTGTCTTTGTCTGTAGTTTTGGCCAATCTGGCTATGATGTGCCTTGGAGATGATCATCTTGGACTGATTCTATTTGTGGTCCTGTGTAATTCTTGGGTCTGGATAATTAAATGTCCCTTTAGGTTTGGAAAGTTTTCTTCCAGTATTTCATGAAATAAATGATCAAGTCCCTTATTATTTTCTTCCTCTTCTAGGATACCAATTATCTGGATGTTGGGGCACTTGATGATATCTAGTATTTCACATATATTAACCTCATTTTTCTTGGTTGTTTTCTCAATCTTTCTGATACTTTTTTCGGGTTCAGAGGTTTTGTTTTCTACATTTGAGATTCAATCTTCAGTGTGGTCTAATCTACTTTTAATATTTTCAAGGGAGGTTTTAATTTCCTGTACCACATTCTTCATCCCTAACAATTCCATCTGATTCTTTTTTGAGATGTCTATTTCTTCTTTCAAATCATGAAAGGACATCTTCATCTCCTGGAGATCATTGTCTCTTTTCTCTTGCATCTGAATTAGTTTGGTCACTATAAAAATTCTGAATTGCTTATCAGACATGTCCACAACTTCCACTGTGTTGTCTGTGGGTGATGTGGAATTGATGTTTTCCCTTGGAGAGACATTTTGTTGGTTGCTCATATTTCTTGTGCCTCTGCAATTGTTCCTAGTCAGCTGGTGATCTATACATTCTTTCCTAAATTATTCAAGGTATCACTGAACATTCAAAGATGTGTGGGGATGGAAAATTGGTGATCTCTCTTCTCCTCTGCCTCCCTGTTGCTTACCAGTAACCTGCACTGTCATCAGTGTTTCTAAAGAACAGGTGTACCTCCAACTGAGCTTCCCAACTTCACTTCAGAAGCTAAGAAAAGATCCCATGTGGCATTCTGTGCCGTGTACTATCAAAATTCCGAAGTCCTGAGAGTCCAAAGGCAAGTGGTGGGAGGATGAGCTACAAGTCCTGGCTGTTAGGGCCTGCAGCTGCAGGCAGTCTGGTATCTTGCAAGGCTGCTAGCTTAAACCAGTCTTCTCGTTCCAATATCCTTGAAAAATAATTTTATTCTTTTAGTGGGCTTTCTCTCAGAAATATTTTAGGAGATTAGATAACATAATTCATTACTCAACACAATTTCCTGCATATATTCTGTTATTTTGAATTCTTTCCGAATTTCACTGTCATGGCAGTTCTCCTCTCTCTGTGCGCAAAGTCCCCTCACCACTCTGTTTCCCTCCATCCACTCCTCTGCCTCCTGTCCTCTGCTCCATACTCTCACAGTTTGTAACTTTCCCACTGATAGAGCCCCCAGGGACATGCTTTCAGTTCCCTGCTCAATTTGCTCATCATAAAAAGAACAGCTATTCTGAAATTCAGGTGAATATAATTTTCTATTCTCTCAAGTATCATAAGGCAGGACATGACTGATTACCTAAAGGGGAAAACAGACAAGCAGTGCTATGGAATTCACTGTTGGAAAATGATGTTGCATTGAACTGTTGACAGAAAATACTATGGAAAAAGAGAGTCTAACAAGCCAGAGAAAAAAGGATCAGACATAACCATGATGAAATAAGCAGAGAGGATGCAGTCTAGATAAAATTAATTCGTGAGCAATACCATGTGAATCAGGAATGAATGTGGAGTTGGACAGACAATTCTGATGGATTGGAGAAGCTGAGAAAAATTATCATGTAGACAATACTGAGAAGTAAGTTGTTCATCTAGGATAAGACATCCAAAATGTTTACAGTTCTATCTTTTAAGTCATAGGTCTTGCAGGTATGGGCTGTTTGTTGTTGTTGTTTTCTGTTTTTGTTTTCTTCCCCTACATGACACAATAGAAATATGTGATAAAGGAGCAATTGAATAAGGGAGAGATGTGAGAGTAATATCCTAAAACAGCTAGGGCAATTGAATCAGACATAAAATAATGAAAGACTCAGCCGAGAGGTGTGGATGAAAATAGGAAAGAAACAGCTTCTGTCCTTTTATTTTTTCTACACATACTCATAGTTTCACTAAGAAATCATTCAGCAGGCTCATTGGGTAAGCATAATATCAACAATAATTATTCCAAGTAATCATTCTTACATGATCCAAATAATAAAGAGAAAACTCATCTGTCTTAACTACCATTCCTACCTAAGGGAAAAATAAGAGGCACAGAACATTTGGATACTAGATGTATATGCTTCATATTTTACATTTTCAATTTTTAAATAGAAACATAGAAAATTGATGACATTTTGTGGCAGACATTAACTTAAAGACATTTTCTTTTTCAGTACAAAATCTGGGTAAGAAAATATGAGGTTGGCAGGTGGTGGGTGGTTAAGGCCCTGGACTACCACATGGCCAACTGCAGATCTAGTCCCAAACATGGTGGTTTGCTTTCTCGCTTTCCTTCTCTGTCTTTCCGTCTCTCTCCAGTGAGTGCACATGCCCTACATGAAATAATAATAATAAATTAAATTAATAATTATTTTTTTCTTAGAAAAAAAGAAAATCGTTTTTTGGAAGTGTGGAAGAAAGTAGGCCCAGTTTCAGTTCATTGGAAATTTATGGAATGCCTGAGACTATTTATTGATTTTTAAATTTTTCATCAAAAGCTGTATATGTCCACACTCAAG
>NW_006159754.1:5437139-5491553 GCF_000334495.1 Tupaia belangeri chinensis | reverse complement strand
AAAATTTAATTTAATTTTACTACAATACAATTTTTATTTACATTTATTTGTTGAATGAATCATCATTTTTTTTTTTTTTTTCAATTTTGTTAAGTCATTCCAAACTAGGCCAGTCACAAGTGTAATAAGGGGTATCTTTAAAATACATACGCAGGCTCTCTGCTCCTCCTAGTTTGACAGACAGCTGCGTCTTCCCGTGCAGTGCCAGCCACGTCCTGGAGACATGATGGTGAAGGTTGGAGTAAATGAATTTGGTAATATTGGGTGCCTGGTCACCAGGGCTGCCTTCATCTCTGGCAAAGTGGATATTGTGGCCATCAATGACTCCTTCATTGACTTGAACTACATGGTCTACATGTTCCAGTATGATTCCAACCATGGCAAGTTCAATGGCACCGTCAAGGCTGAGAATGGGAAGCTTGTCATCAATGGGAAGTCTATCACCATTTTCCAGGAGCGAGATCCAGCCAGCATCAAATGGGGTGATGCTGGTGCTGAGTATGTCGTGGAGTCCACCGATATCTTCACCACCATGGAGAAGGCTGGGGCTCACTTGAAGGGTGGGGCCAAAAGGCTCATCATCTCTGCCCCTTATGCAGATGCCCCCATGTTTGTGATAGACGAGAACCACAAGAAGTATGACAACTCCCTGAAGATTGTCAGCAATGCCTCCTGCACCACCAACTCCTTGGCCCCCCTGGCCAAGGTCATTCACAACTTTGACATCATGGAGGGACTCATGACCACAGTCCACGCCATCACTGCCACTCAGAAGACTGCAAACGGGCCCCTCAGGGAAGCTGTGGTGTGATGGCCATGGAGCTGCCCAGAACATCATCCTAGCATCAACCGGGGCTGCCAAGGATGTGGACAAGGTCATCCTGGAACTGAACAAGAAGTTCACCAGCATGCCTTCTGAGTCCCCACCTCCAACGTGTGGGTCGTGGATCTGACCTATTGCCTGGAGAAAGTTGCCAAATATGATGACATCAAGAAGGTGGTAAAGCAAGTGTCGCAGGGCCCCCTGAAGGGCATTCTGGGCTACACCGAGGACCAGGTCATCTCCTGTGATTTCAACAGTGACATCCACTCCTCCACATTTGATGCTGGGGCTGGCATTGCCCTCAATGACCACTTCGTCAGACTCATTTCCTAGTATGACAATGAATTTGACAACAGCAACAGGGTGGTGGACCTCATGGTCCACATGGCCTCCAAGGAATAGAGACCCCAACCACCATCCCCAGTGTGAGCACAAGGAAGAGAGACCCTCAGCTACTGGAGAGGCCCTGCTCCATCTCAGTCCTCACCATACTGAGAAGCTCCCCTCCTTGATGGTTTCCATCCTAGACCACTGCAGAAAGGGAGGGGCTGGGGAGCCCTCCTTGTCACGAACCATCAATAAAGTACTGTATCCACCAAAAATTAAATAAATTAAAAAATAAAATACATACACAATTTGATAACAACTTTATTATGATACATACAAGTGGTTATTTAAAATACGACTGAAAGTTTTAGAAGGATTTCTTTTTTTTTTTCTTTTCATTTTCCCCAGTATTCCCTATTGACACATTGGTTTAATGACCACAATGTAGTAGTTTAAGCACACTAGTGTCATACAAAAGAGAAATTTTTCACTTTCAACTAGAAAGCACTTTACAACTCACTCAGCAGTGGGTATGTATTGCCGAAAGCAGAGAGACAGGTTACAGATTTTAGATTCCTTTGCCAAATTAACACCATTAAGTCCACTTACAGGAACAGGCTATGGAGTGCCTGGAGGTGTGATGCGTGACTGCTCATAGGAGAGTACTAGAGCACCACTCCATTACCTGCTGCTTTAAAATAACAGCAAGAAATGTGTGGAAGAATGCCTTAATGTGCTTGTGCAAGCTTTGCCTTGATTGAAAGAAATAATAGCACAGCCTGGTAGAAATTATAGTAGAATACTAATCTACTTCATAATATCTCCAGATGTTAAGAACAGAATGATAAAGTGTGACAGGACTATCTTGTGCTATAATTATTTTAATCTTTGCAGGGCTATTATAAAAGATTTCAATTTTGTCAAATTGCCCTTCTACATTTTAAAATTCTCTTTCAGCTAGTTCTTAACGTTTCTAATAAATTGTTCTACATTCGCTGCAGGCTGAATCCTCTTGAGCCAGCAGGAAGGCAATACATGGACAAGACCACCTTTTTCTTCCATTAAATAGAAGTGAAATAACAGAAGTATGACTCTGGACCTTCGAACATAGGAATAGTATACGGTCATATGTTTCTTTATAGAATTTCAATCACTTTATGCATCAAGCTCACTTTTATAACTTAAAGAGATGAATACTATAGGATTCCTATGTCCTAGAAAAACACAAAATTACCTCGGATTCCAAAAGAATTCATTTCAGTGACTGCAAGAGGTCAAGAGGTGCAAGTTAGATTTTCAGACGTCTAGATTCTGCTAGTGACAACAATGCTCCTTCATCCTATTTAATGATCAGTTTTATGAGATTCACTTTTTAAAAAATAATTCGTTTCTTTATTTTATTTCTCATTATTGTTATTTTCAATTTGACCAGAGCAGGACACACATACACACACACACACACACACACACACACACACACACACACAGAGACAGCGGGAAAGCAAGTCACCAGGTCCTGAACTCAAATTGTGGCCAGCCATGTGGGAGTCCAACACCCCTAACCACCATGCCACCTGCTAGTCCCAAGATTCACTGTTGATGATATATTCACATAACTGAATGTTGACAGTGCTGAATAACATAAAAGGCATGAGAATTCACTTAGCTCAGGGAACCCTTGGAAGGATGCTGCAATTATACAGTGTTCTTACAGACATTTTGTGTTATTAAGGAATTCTAGAGACACATTTCCCCAGAAAAATGTAAATAACTGTAGTACTATTTATCTATTTATTGGCAGGGGGAGGTAGTTACAGGCCCTGGGGGATCAAGTCATAAGGGCACTTATACTGTCCCTGTTCCATGACACATGGACTGAGAATGATTTAGTAATTCTATATTATTTTGGGTTCACTCCCAGGCTGTCATGCCTTTCTTCCTCGAATGCCTATGAAAGTTTAAATCAACCTAATGCCACATGAATTAAATGATATTGTTCTGAGAAAAAAATATTAAAATTTTCTAGTATGTAAGAGGCTTATAATCAAATGTAAGAACAACTAAATTTATTAACTATATTCATCCAGAAAGATTGCCAGTAAATTCAGTGAAAAGCTAAAAACCTTCTTAAGTGAATTTGTTTTCGTTTCCAACCAGCTATATTGTATTCTGTAGAAAAGGATTACTATAACATGCTAAATACTACACAGTTCTTAATAACTTACCTGACAGTTCTCCCCGTAGACTCAACACCTAAAAATGATTTCAATGATGTGGAAGAATTATTTATTGAACTATCAACTTCAATGTTGCAAGCAGAGCTAAGAAGCAATGGGATATGAGACACGAAGAGAACATGGAAGTTGGTATAAAAGGTGTCTTGGCAACAAAATGTGTGGTTAGTACTTCAGAGCCTGGAGGACTTCCCTAAAACTTTTATCCAATGTTAGACTCCAGAGATGATAGAGCCCAAAGCTGCACTTTTCACCCGTGTAAGGAGATAGGGGTCAGAATTGGATTTGTAGACGTACAGAACATTTAGTGTTCGTTTTTGCACTTGCATATATGAATTATTGTTAAGGCAAGTTTAATTTTTCTTGTTATTCTGTCTATCCCGAGGTTGACTAAACTGAACATCCTATACTTTCATCCATACAATCTGCAAAGCCACTTTTAGGACTTAGAAGAACAATTCTATATTCACTGTTTAAACACAAGCCAGTCTTTACAAAATAGTCCCGTTCTGATCATTTCATAACAGAGTCATGTCAGAGTGACAGGGAACTCTAGTAAGAGATATTGAAAGTCAAGAAATTGGTCTGGAGGACAAGTGACTGAGGATGGCTCTTCTAGTTCTACTGTGAAGGAGGGGGCAGAAAACTCCTCCTGTTGAACAGAATACCCTTTCATCTGCCTCTCCGCAAAGGGTAATTGTGTGGAATTCTCACCTGCTAGGATGCAGAGTAATAGAAGTACATGATTCTTTCCTTCTTCTTCTCCTCCTTCTCCTCCTCCTCCTCCTCTTTTTCTTCTTTTTCTCCTTCTTCTTTTTACCAGAACATTACTTTTTATTTTATTTTTTACATTACATTTAATCACATATATCTTTACAGTGTATAACATTTCTTTTTCCAGCATGACTACCATACACATCCATCAAGACTATTACTATCCATTGCTATCCGCATCACCATCATCAAATGGCTTTTCATTTTTTCCAGATTATTATCTTTTGTATCCTCATTTATTTTTTTAAACAATCACTATCAGCTGACTCTCACTCTATCGTAGATCCAGTAAGTCATGAGGCCCTCTTTCTCCCTCCAGCCTTTGCTACTGAGGACACCAGTCTTTCTTGACTGCTCTTAAAATAGCCAATGCTCTAAAAACCATGTTTTTGTCATCTATAACCAACCCCATCCCCTCAGCCAATCCTGCATTTTTCTCAATGCACCCCAATCTAAGTTAGAAAGAAAAGATAAATAAACTAATCTACAGTATAGAAATTGCTTCCAAGGTATTTGGTAAACAAATAGCATCTCTTATTGATGATATTTCAGGGGTTGAGGATATTATTACTCTGTAGAGTGGGAGTGTGCAAGTGAGTTGTTGGTGTTGTAGGCCAAATATCCATGGTTTTGCCTTAGATCCCCTGTGCCCACCACATCCACAAGTTATGTTCTCCCATCACCTAGCCTGTCTACTCAGTCTGAAGAAAGCATCTGCAAGCTCTGGCTTTTGTTCCTCTTTCCATTTCTGGGAGAGCTTTCTTTAAACAGAACAGTCTGTGTGGCGCAGCTTTAAAAAAAGGAATTTTGGAAAAAGAAAGTCCTTTAGAAACATTTCAGGGTAAGATTAAGTGAGCAAATTGTTTTTGCAAAGTATAATACTTTTCAGTGATTTAAATCAGATGTTTGCAATTTATTTCCAATTACTATAGAACAAAATATAATTAAAATCAATGTGATAGATAAATGCTGTTTATTTGGTTGTAATACTACACTTCCTTTACATAATCATGTTTCCATTTGTTCACACTGAATGGCTTTCCAAACAAAATCTCCAAAATTTAAAACACAGACACAGATTGTGATACATAGTCCATCTGTGAATTGACTGTTTGGAACTCAGCAGACATCTTCCCACAAAACGGTGTTTAATAAGAGGGAAGCCCTAACCACTCTAATTTAACACACAGTGAGTGCTCAGGGCTTAAAGAGAGGATTAAAGAGCTGAGCCATGGTCTAGAAGGAAACATGAGAGATTTAAGAGAACAACGGGATTAAAATTTAGGAAAAATGGAGCACAATTCCAGATTTGGCTAGCAGATATGACTTCATATAATAAAAGCTCAGAGTGTGTAGGATAGGACAGAATTGGGGTCATATAGAGCATGCTGGTGTGGTAAGACTAAAATTTTGTATCAGGCAGGTAGTATGGTGGAGTGTGCTTGTGAACAGAGTAAATATTTGCAATTTTGTTTATGTAAACTAGAGGCCAGTATAGTATTAGCTTCTTGGATAAGGAGTCTGAACAAAGGATTGCTTAAAAGACAATCAGTATAATTTTAATTGTAGTAAAGTGTACACATAAACCCACTCCTTTTTGCCTAAAGAAGCGGATCTTTTGCTTTAGCTGCAGTGACATAAAATTACGTATCAGGGGGACCAGCAGTTAGCGTAATGGCTATGTCGCTGGACTCCCACATAGTCAACCATGGTTCGAGTCCCGGACACAGTGGCTTAAACTCACGCCGGGAGCGTGTGCGTGCGTGCCCAAGATCCTGAGAGGAGAATGGAGGACCATCCCCCCAGGGGGTAATTTTTCACTTTCTGTCTCTTTGTCTCTCTCTGTCTGTCTGGCAAGAGCACGTGCCCTATAGCAAAAACCTCTCCAGAAAAGAAGAAGAAGAAGAAGAAGAAGAAAATTACATATTAGGTAAGCCTTGGTTATTTACTTTGTTATTAAATATTCTTTGAAAAATAAAACAAAAACAAAAACAAACCTGTGAAATTAACAGGATCAGAATGAATACTGGGGTATCAGCCAGGACTGCTTTATAGCAAACAACACCTAAATGCAATGTGGAAGCTAGCTATTTACACCTGAGTACTGTGCTATTTCTCTAGATGATGAAGTGAATTTATTGACAATGCACAGAATCAGTCACTCAGATCTGCAGCTTTTCTGTAAAGGCTTATAGCAGTGCATACATCTTGTTGTCTAGTTTGTGCTGAAAGACAAGTTTGTCAGAAACCAACTCATGGACTAAGTTACACATTTCATAACTTAATAGAGAGTTCCCAAAAAGAGCATAACTTAAGTTGATTTAGTTTTTCAGGAATAATTAAATGAACTTTTATTATAGCAAAGGTGTATTTGAGCACTTCATAAATTACCTAAGTAATGGAATAATGCTTCACAATGATTTTGTAGTGTATTGAACTCTAAAAGAGGTCTAAGTTTAATGGCTTCCAGTTTTCTGTAACATGTTGAATCTTTTGAGGTATCAATTGCTTAATACTGATATAACTTTCAAGAGATCAGAATCACATTAAAATCCTAACTAACCTCACATGAATTTAACAGAATTGTTTCTTGTCTTTGAAAAGGAATCCTTTCTCATTGATTGCTTTCAATTTCCCTTATTATTGAGTTGTCAGAAAAGTCATGTTGCATTTTTGCAATAGATGGTGCTAGTTCATTTTTGAAAGTGCTAGAGTCATTTGCATCTGTGTTATTGCTATGTTATTTGACTGTGGCAGTCCTAGCTTCATTCTTTAAAAAAATTGGGTGCTTTGGTTGAATTATGGAGATTTTACCAGCAAGTTGAAGATGGAAAACCAAACTGCATTTTCACCGTATTTTACTATTTTATTCCTGTAAAGGGAAGAATGTGTGTCAAGCTTCTGAAAAGTTGTGTAGTTTAAGGTGATAATATTCTACAAGAACATCAGTGCCAACTGCGGTTCACAAAATTCCATGCTAGTGATTTTTATTTCAACGACCCTCTTAAGTCAGGGAGGCCTGCTGAGGTGGATGATGACAAAGTAAAGGCACTGTTCTAGTCAAACCCCTATTTATGACATGAGAGATTATAGAAACACTGAACATTCATTATTTAAGCATTCACAACCACCTAGAGAAGCTGGCTATGCAAGGAAGCTCAATATTTGAATTCCTCATGAACTCAAAGAAGTTAATTTTCCACAAATATAAACATCTGCAATATGCTTATTAAACGTGAGGAAAACAATTTTTTTGAAGCAACTGATAACTAGAGATGAGAAATGGATTGTGAACAACAATATGGTGCACAGTCTTCTCCTGACGTGATGACACTGAAAGCAGACATTCATCAGAGGAAGGTTATGTTCTCATTTTGGTGGGATTTTAAAGGTGTTGTGTTTTTGAGCTCCTACCAAGGAACCAAACAATCAATTCAAATGTGTGCTGTTGGCAATTGGGCAGTTTGAATGAATCCATCATTCAGAAATGTTCAGAGCTCATTGATCGTAAAGGAGTTGTGTTCCATCATAACCCGAGACAACACAAGTTTGATCACCCATCAAAAATTTTTGGAGCTTGGATGGAATTTGTTGCCATACCCACTGTACTCACCTGACCTTGCACCATCAGACTTCCACTTGTTTTGCTCTTTTCAAAACTCCTTGCATGGTATAGTGCTCAATTCAGATGAGGCTATAAATCAGCACCTTGTTCAGTTTTTCACCAATAGACAGGTCCTTCTATGAACAAGGAATTATGAAGCTCATTGAAAAATAGCAGACAGTTATTGAACAAAACAGGCACTATATCATTGATTTATCTTTTTTATGTAAATAAATGACCTTTGAAAAACATAAAACAAATATTTCATGACTTTTCTGACAACACAATAGACAAGAATATTTTATTTTTTATAGCCCAATAAATACTTATTTTTGTTTTTCTAATTGTTATGTGTCCCCCACACACAAAAATATATTAAAAGCGTAACCATAAGTACCTCAGAATGTGAAAATAATGTCATCTTTGAAGGTGTAGCCAAGTTAAGTTGATATTATTAGGATGAGACATAATCCAAAATGACTAGTGCCTTTGTAAAGAGGAAAATTTAGACACGTAGACATGCTCAGAGGGAAGACAATGTGAGGAGAAACTGGGAGAACGTCACGTCAATGGAGGATCGAAATGATGTATTTGTAGTCAGAGTGCCGAAGGCTGCCAGCAGACACTAGAAAGTACACAGAGACAAAAGATTCCCCTACAGGTTTCAGAGAGAGCAATCCTGCCAATGCTGTGATTTGGGGCTTCTAGCCTCCAGACATTAGATCTCTATTGTTTGAAACCACTCAGTGTGTGGTACTTTGTTACAATAGCCATAGGGAACTAAAACATGAGTCTGATTAAGATTTTGTTAACTAAAACAGATATCTCTGTATACCTTCTTGAGCAAAGGCATTACTCCCACAGATTTCTTCTGGAGAAGAATCCAAATGCAACATCCAGCTGTGAGCTGTCACCTCATCTCCCTCTGCCTTTCTGACATTTTCCTACAGAGCTGCATATAAACAATTAGCAGGAGTATTCACTGCAAAACTGGGATACCTAAGGCAAATCTAAGGACAGACATTTAATTCTCCAAAGGCCCTTGAGGAACATGTCGTTTAATGTACCAAAGAGATAATACAATAATTGAGAAGAGGAAATGTATTTAACCTCAAAGAAATGAGTTTATAGTTTCAAAAGTAAATAGTAGGGAGATGATCAAATGGTATTTTAACTATATCTTAAATGTTTTATTTTTTCCAGATAGATAATATGTTCATATTGTATTGTATAACTAAAAAGGGAATTATAAGAATGAGTGGGACCTTCAGCTTTGTCGGTAATTACAATTTTTCACATTTAGATGGAAATGAATTCAAGAGAACATTCTATTAACAGATTGATCTTATAAACTTACCTGTTAGTTGAGGAAGGGAGAAGGATGCATGATATTACCCCAGCACCTCTCATTATCTTTATTTATTTAAGTGAGTGTCAAATGATGAAAATTATCTTCTGGTCAATTTTGAGCTATTGAGTGTTTGTCTCCTTACTTGAGAGATCTATTCTCACTTCATATATTTTTGTAACAAACTTCATTCACTTTTTCCCCGTGCTGGGCCCGAAATAACATTTGAAAACGTGTAAATATTTAGAGTGAAAAAGACCTATTCTCTACGAAGCAGAACCAGGATATGTTTAGAAGATGGTTTCCCAGTATGTTTCCAAGGAGTTCTGCTGCCCACGCCCCTTACCATCCCACACATGGGGACCAGAGCTTTCTGTTGTATCTGATAAGAATGGTGGTCAGGCTCATATTGGGGGTGGTAAGACTATCTCACTTGTGATTGGCACATCACAGAAACTGAAGTGAGATGGAGCTTATAGAGAGAGGGCACTGATTCAGCTGTGGCAGTGCATGCTATTAAGATGCTACTGCTTGGAGGCTGAGCCCACATGGGCACCCAGATTCAGTTCCAGCCCAACCTGAAAGGCTGGATGTGCTAGCAAACTGATAGTCCTAGTTAGCTGGGTGGCAAAGGAAAGAGGATTTCAATGGTGAAATCCTATTAAAAAAATCAATCAAACTATCAAAAGTTAAAAAAAAAAAAAGGATGGCACTGGGCCAGCTTGTGGCATGGTAGTTAAGGTAGCTGGATCCCACATGACTGACTGTGTCCTTCAACTTCTGCACCTGGCTGCTTGAGAAACACTCTGGGCACATGTGCATACATGCCAAATCCCAAGAGGAGGCAGAAATGGCAAAAGAACTGGAGCATAGCTATTCCCCATGGGGGGTGCTTTCTCTTTTTCTCTCTCTCCAGTGAGTGCACATGGACTCTGGTAAAATTAAAAAAAAAAAAGGTAGCATTAATTAAAAAAAGTTTTAGAAGTTTTTGCCTTAGGGCACATATACTCCTCGGAAGAGAGACAGTCAGTGAGAGGCAAAGTGAGCCCTGACCAACTTATTTTTCCTAAGAGTATTCCTTAGCTGTAACCTCACTTCTCATCCTCTTCTGGTCATATTAAAATATTTGTTGTGCCTCAAACTTGGTATGCTATGCCTTTGCTCAGATTAACTTCTCTTCCTGATTATCGTTGAGTAGGATTAGTATCACCTTCTCCTTCTATCTGTTTTTTTTATTTATTTATTTTTTTTATCATGGACCCACTGAGGTAGAGATCAGATGGTGCCACCTCTTGAAATCCTGCCAGCTTTCACCCCTTCTCTTCCTCTCCCTCACCTGCGTGTTCTCACGGCTCCTTGAGCAGAGCCCTGTAAGGCCATTGATCACACCACATCTGGTACATTCTATACATTCTTTTCCTCCACTAAAATGTCACATTAGTACTTAAAGACTGAGTAGATAGTGCCTATCACCCGTTAGGTACTTAGTGCATGTCAATCAAAAGAATAACTTAAACAATTAACATTAAAACTTGACAGTATGATTATGACAGCATTGGTCCTTCACCTTGTCCTCATTCAGGTTTAAGTGGAATTGAGAATGTACTTTACACTTACAGAGTTGAGAACTTTTCATGATTTTCCATCAAAATCTTTACAGCATTCCAGAAGCTGCCCTCATATGTACACCATTATTCTGCAAAAGGTTAAAACAAAGTCGGGAACCAGCAGTTAGCGTAATGGCTATGTCTCTGGACTCCCATGTAGTCGACCGCGGTTCGTGTCCCGGACCCGGTGACTTAAAACTCACGCCGGGCGTGTGTGCGTGCGTGCCCAAGATCCCGAGAGGAGAATGGAGGAGAAGGGATTGCGGCGTGACCATCCCCCCTGGGGGGTGATTTCTCGCTTTCTGTCTCTATGTCTCTCTCTGTCTGTCTGGTGAGCGCACACGCCCTACAGTGAAAATCTCTCCAAAAAAAAAAAAAACAAAAACAAAGTCAAAAGAATTATAATTGACCTTCACTAAAGGATGGCCAAGTATGTATGTCCGGAATGATTTATCTTAGTCATTGTATTGCATCAGTTCTTTATATTATTTGCTTTTCAGTTACCTTGAGTAGGTATGTCCATGGTAACCAGCAGTGTGTACAAGGTCTAAGAAAATGCTACTGATTCTTTCCTTGAGTTTTAAAAAGCACACTTACTAAATGTTTAAATTACTAGATTTTCATCCTTTGAATGTCTCTTAAGAGAGAATTTCTTACGTAAATATTAGTTCTTAAAAAACAGCAAAAATTACATGGCAGAGACTTCTCATTTGTATTAGATAATTTCACATTTGTATTAGATAACCTGTAAACTGAAATCACTTAGTTTCAAGGTCTTATATGTTTAAAAATTCCTTCCTTTAATTTTTAATAGTTTTAGTCAAATTATCCCACTTAATTGAGCCATTTTGTTAAAGCAAAAGATAAAGGGGGCCTTAAGTAACAAAAAGGGGGTGGAGTTCTCTTCATAACCTGTTATCTGATCTTTTAAAACAGATTAACAAAGACGGCAAGAATGAAGGCAAGCATTACACACATATGTACACACACTGTGGAATCACAATTTATCACAACAGCGTCTGATTCAAAGTATAGTACATATATAATGCTAAAGAAAAAAATAAATTCAGTATTGCAGAATTAGCTGGTCATACCAAAACAATGAAAATTATGAGACTATTCATTATAAAGAAAGCATGGAAATTAAACATTCTGAAAAAAAAAAGCAAAAACATCTTAATGCTAATAAAGAAAATGTCCTAGGAAACAGTGTATCACAGGTAGAATTAGTTGAATGTATTCAACATCTGCTTGTACTAAATTTTCAGAAAAACTATTTTGGGGAAGGGAAGGTTAGTTTTGTGGGGTATACTTTGGGTCACTTGGAAAGGCCAGAAATGCTATGTAGAATTTTAAAGATTGCCAGATTTTAAAGACCTAACAGAATCTTCACCTACCTTATATTTGAAAAATATTAACATAGGTTCCTATTATTAATATAGAGAAGAACATACGGAATATTTATTTTGTCTTAGAAACTTTTTTCTTTAGAGATTTTTTTTTTTTTACTATAGGGCATGTGTGTTCACTGGAGAGAGAACAACAGAGACAGAAAGTGAGAAATCATGTCCCATGGGGGGGTAGCCACATCACAATCCCTTATACTCCATTCTCCTCTCAGGATTTGGGGCACCATGCACACACACCTAGCATGAGTTTTAAGCCACCGGCTCCAGGACTCAAATTGCAGCCAACTACATGGAAGTATAGCAACATAACCATTTATACCATCTGCTGATCCCAGAAACACATTTTTAAAATGACATCAAATAGAGATTTTTCTCATAGAAGGTAAGTTTTGTAGTATATAGGTCAGAGTTCTCTAAGGGGACAGACCAATAGGGTATACATAGACACTTTGTAAGAAGGGATTTATTGGGGGAATTAGCCTACAGTATAATGACTGTTGAGAAGACCTACAAAGGGCCATCTACAAGCTGGAAATCCTAGGATGTTTGTAGCTTGACTCAGTCCAGAGGTTTCAAAAAAGGGAAGTTGATGATGTGTAACTTTAAGCATGAAGCCAAAAGCTGAAAAACTCAGGGATGGGGTAGGGGCAGTGTTTGTGTCAGTCCTGGAGTCCAAGGGCAGGTGAGCCTTGAGTTCTGATATCCAAGGCAACAGAGCATATGCCCTTATCATAAGGGACTCATCATCTTTTGTATTTCTTCTGTCTGGACCTCTGGTAGATTGGATGGTGCTGCCCACGTTGAGGGTGGATCTTCCCTACCTAGTCTACTCAGACTTACATGTGAATCTCTGGAAACAACCCCACAGACTTCTAGAATAAATACGTATCAGATTGCTAGGTATTCCTTAATCTAGTCAAATTGACACCCCAAAGTAACTATCACAGCTGATGATGAAAAAACTTGACATAATATCTGTATCTTGGGATAATTTATTGTCTTTGAAAAACATGGCATCAGCACTTTGTTTTTCCCCAAGGAAGGATGCAATATAAAATGCCTTTCTTCCCTCCTTTCCTCTCTATTCTTTCCTTTTTCCATTCTTTTCATTTATTTATTTTTTAAATTGCCAGAGGACACACATGTTCAGCAATGGGGAACAGAAAGATAGACACGGAGAGGGAAAAAGAACTTCCAATGGGGTGTGGTCACATCATGAGCCCTTCTCCATTTCTCCAGCTTGTTAGCATCTGGGGACACACACACTCACACACACACACACACACACACACACACACACACGCCTGCTGTGTTTCTCAAGACATTGGGCCGGGTTTTGAATCACCGTCAGCCACGTAGATCATGGTTCCCTTTGCCACTAGGCTACAGAGCCATCCCTCTTTTTCCCTCCCTCCCTCCCTTCCTTCCTTCCTTCCTTCCTTCCTTCCTCCCTCCCTCCCTTTCTCTCTTTCTTTGCAAACCTTCATACAAAGACACAACACACAAACATTCTGATTCTCTTAATTTTTGGACCTGAGCTCTATTTTTGGAGGCATCCAGTTGAAGAGGGGGTTTCAGCTAATCTCTCCACTTGTCTTGAACCAGACAACCCTGTCAGCCTTCATGGAGGCTGGAGCCCTCACTGCCCCCCCCCCAAGTGTGGGAAATATTAATTTCCCCCTGGTGTAGTGAGAACAGTACTGCTGGGGCAGTACAGTAGAGACAGGTGGAGAATGCTATTTTTCCCAAATACACCAAATTACCACATAATAATCTGTAAATTGATTCTGAAAACAAAGAAAATCTGACAAAATAATTCACTGGTTTGATGTATGGAGATTATTTCTTTTAATAATATGAGCACAGTTTTGTGCTTAATGAAACAGGGGTGGAGTGGCAGGAGAGTGGCTGTATATGACTGCAAAAGTCAAGGTATTATCAATCTTTTTCTAGTTTCATTTATAATAAATACCTGTTCTTTATTATTGAGTTTAAGATAAATGCTATGTATTATTCAAAAATAATTATTTTTCATCTAACTTTTTTCTTTTTCTTTTTTCTTTTTTTTTCCTAGAGGGTGCAGGCATTAGCCAGAGACAGAAAAAGAGCAGGAGTAAGAAATCACCCTCCTGGATATGGATAGCCACACCATAATCCCTTCTCCTCTTGGGATTTTGGGCACACACACACACACACACACACACACACACACACACAGAGTTTCTCAAGCTGTTGGGTCTGGGACTCAATCTGTACAGTTGGCCATGTGGGACTCACCTGCCCCAGTAGCATACTACTGGCTAGCCCTTATCTGTCTTTCATATGGAGTACAAGTGACACTGAAGATTCTGAGCAGGGAAGAATGTGGAGGAAAGAAGTGATTCTATCATCTGAAAATATCTCCTTCAAAGTTGCATTTTGTCACAAATGAGATCTAAAGTTCCAGAGACACATGAGCTAGCACAGAGAGCTGATGTGGAAGCAGATCCCATCAGCCCCTTGGGCCCTGTGTTCATTGCTGAACATTCTGACGTGGAATGCAGAGTGCTCACGGTGTGCCAGAGTGGCCCTGGCAACAGGTCATGTGTTCAATATACGTTCCAGAAAATGTTCTCTACAGAAGTCCATGCAAAAGGCACACTGTAATTCTAACTAGACCTGCTGCCAATTTCCTGCAGACCTCTCTCTCTAATATCCATTGTGCCTTCTGTCAACTAGAAAAGGAGGCAAACTGAGGCAAAACATATCAAACAAAAGGGTTTTAGGAGGGGTAGGGTCAAGAACCATTGCTGGTGAATGGCCTGGATGAACATTTTTAGGTAGCCCCAAACATACTCACCAAAGCCTTACAACCATCAAATTTCAGGGCAACAGCCATGAGCAAGAGGAGAGAAGAGATTATAGCAGTTGTTTTGGGACAATTACCCTTGGCTATCTATAACAAGGATGATAGAAGTCCAAGTTTTGACTGGCAGTCTCTGGGCAGATGCTTGTACAGTAATCCTCGTGTCAGGTTGTAGTGGTCTTTGTGCAAGGCTGTGATTTTTACAGAGATCTTTAGACAACAGCTCTTGTTATCAAGCCTACTAGAGTGAGGGAGCATCTACTCCCTGGCCTTCCCAGTGTGGTCTAATCAGAGTTGACACAAATGACTCCATTTTGATCCTGAAAAAACTTTCACTTCCCTCTCTTTGTAAATCCTCTTGACCTGCTCCACATCCTCACTTCTGATCTTCTAGGTCTTTACCAGACAGAGTGGGAAAACCAAAAGAGAGCTTGGTTTAGCAGCTGAAGATGCAAATGTGGATTCTGGCTCCACTTCATCCTTCTTATGTGATCTTGGACAAGTAAACAGTTGAGGCTCTTAAGTGTTGTCAGTGGCATTAATTCATGTTTTATTGTTTAATCCTCACATCAATCCCAAAAGGCAGGCTTTTTTTAAGATTGGAGGGACACACATGTTCTGAGAAGCTCCACAATTTCACAAGCTAATTATCCAGGAAAAAACAGGTTCTTAAAGTATTAGGTCACTGGCAATGTCATGACATATTTTTCTATGCAAAAATGTATCATGACTTTCCTGACCACCCAATAGGTTTTTTTTTTTAAGACTTTGAAACACGCTGTTTCTAATATACCACAAAGCTTAACACTTTGTTAAGCTCTTCTCAGGTTTGAGCCTTAATTTTATCATGTACAGAATTGTGCTGGTGCTGCAATTTTTCATGTGATGGGAATGATTTCAATGTTAAATAGTAAACAACAGGGTATGAAAGTAGTGAGCATAAGTACTCAATAAAAGATAGTTTTCCTACTGAAGTTCGTCTACTGTTTTTTTCAATTGAGATTTCTTGTTTACATATAATCATACATCTTTGTGAGATACAGTATGGCTTTTCAAAGCATGTATACTGTGTCATAATCACAACAAAGATATAGGCATATTCATCTTCGATATTGTGCATTGCATTATACTGTGTGCCTTTGATAATGTTTTTTTTTTTCATTCTAAAGTTCTTTTTTCTTACTGTTCATTGTTTCTACAATTCATTTTAAATATCATGGCTAGATTAATCATCCATCTTTTTTTAGAGAGATTTTTACTACAGGGTTCACGTGCTTGCCAGAGAGATAGAGAGACAGAGAGACAGAAAGCGAGGTATCACCCAAGGGGGAATGGCCATGCTGTAATCACTTTTCCTCTCTTCTCCTCCCAGAATTTTGGGCATGCATGCACACAGCCCAGTATGAGATTTAAGCCACTGGGTCTGGGACTCGAACTATGGTTAATTATGTGGGAGTCCAGTGATGTAACCTTTACTCCATCTGCTGGTCCCAATCATCAATCTTTAAAAACTTTTTAAAAAAGTGTTTACTACTTATGCCTTGTAAGTGTTCACTGAAGACAGAGACATACACATACAGAGAGAGAGAGAGAGAGAGAGAGAGAGAGAGCAAGACACAGAGAGAATGTTAGAAAGTAATCTCCAAGAGTCGGGACCAGCAGTTAGCGTAATGGCTATGTCGCTGGACTCCCACGTAGTCGACCGCAGTTCGAGTCCCGGACCTGGTGGCTTAAACTCACGCCAGGCATGTGTGCATACGTGCCCAAGATCTCAAGAGGAGAATGGAGGAGTTGGGATTGTGGCATGGCCATCCCCCCTGGGGGGTGATTTCTTGCTTTCTGTCTCTCTGTCTGGGAGCGATGGTACCAAATATAAAAAAACCCTCTAAAAAAAAAAAAAAAAAAAAAAAAAAAAGAAAGAAAGTAATCTCCAAGAGTAATCTCCAGGCCACAGTCCCTTCTTCCCCATTCTCCTTTCATGATTTTGGACACTCACAACATGCATCTAGTGTTTTTCAAACTACCATGCCTGGGACTCAAACTATACAGTTGACTTTGTGGGATCCAGCTGCCTTAACCAACACGCCAGTAGACAAATGAATCATCTTTTTACAACAATTTTCTTATCAAAGATCTTCAGTGCATTCCCACTGACTAGAGGATAACGTTCAAGCACTTTTGTGCCCTTCTGATCTCCAACTACGGTAAAAATTATAGATCACTGTTGTCAAAGACAAAGGTTCTCCTTGTCTTCATTTACGCCACTACACTGCTTCTAGTGCCCTTCACCTGAATGTCTATGCCTATCTGGTGACTTCTTCAGTCTTCATGGAGTCTTCCAACATTTCTTCATGGAGTCGTTCAACATCACTAAAACTTCCCATGACCTCTCCCCATTCTGAATTTCCCTACTGTCTAGTGCTCCTTATGCCTCTTATATCTTCCAGTTTGTGTCTTCCTATAAGTGTCCTATATTCTCTACAATAGCTTACATTCTATTGGGCTGGTTCTACTCAAGATTTCTTTCTCTTTTTTTTTGTATTTTTTTCTTTTTTTAAAAGAGAGATTTTTGCTATAGGGTGCATGTGCTCACCAGAGAGACAGAGAGAAATAGAGAGACAGACAGAAAGAAATTGTCTCTCATGGGGAATGGCCACACCACAATCCCTTCTCTTCTATTTTCCTCTCAGGACTTTGGGCATACATGCACAGGCGCTCAGCATGGATTTTAAGTCACCAGGTCCAGGACTCGAACCATAGTCAACTATGTGGCAGTCCAGCAACATAACCATTATGCCATCTTCTCATTCCAGCTTGTCATATCATTTTAAAGATTGATTTATTATGAAGGAATAGATAACAATGACAACAAACTCAGCATTTTTTTTGGAATTTTTGCCCATTAGTACTTATCCCTAACATGATTAAAAATTAAAGCATAGTGAAATGTTTTTCCATGCTTTATAAACCACATTACATAGATGTAAATGACATGAATATATTATAAAATAAACCCTCATTGTGGTATGATGCAATGTACGGTGTGTAAGGAACATGCTTTCTCATTGGTTGCTGAGGTGCTGACTCTGCATTCTTTAGTTTCTTGCACCTCCACATGCACATATAGCCAAAATCCTTCTTTCTAATTTATAGTCAAAAAATAGTTTTAAAAAGTCTAAAACCTTATCCTGTGCCTTTGAGCAAACCTTAGAAGTAAAGTCAGTTTCAAGCCTGGGATATTTCCAAAAAAATTTTTTTGAATGTTCTCTTGCATAGCATTAAATCCATTAAAGATTTAATCAACCTGCAAACCACCTTAGCTGAACATTAAAGGAGGGAGATGAAAGAAATTCAGATAGTATGCTTTTCAATGTTCTCAGACATGTGCTGAGTGGCCTGAAAAAAATCTCTGGACGTTCTATAAAAGAAAAAATGATATCATTAAATTCAAGTCACCTTGAGATTAGAGCTGCAAAGTTTGTTAAGTTTTTCAAAGACTGTGCATGGAACTATTTTTGCATTTTAGCAAAGGCAAAAACAAACAAACAAAAACTCCCCTCAAATCATGGGGCAGTCATATATGGAATTACATGCCACCATTGATAGTGTTTCTTACTGTTGATGGGATGACACAGATAAGTGTGAGGAAGGCTGAGTTGAAAAGCAAGCAGGAACTTTCCATCTGAAGACAGGCAAGGACATGGTGACAACATCAGGCTAGTTGGGTGAATATTTAACAAACGTGGACTAACTGGTTCTCTGTTTTCGAGAGTACTAAGAACAAGGGGAGATTACTGCATTTTGAAAAGCCCTACAAATAAACAGAGGCTAGCAAAGTTCAGTCACTCATTTATTTACCAGTGGGACAGAGGAAAAACAGAGACCATTTAAAATAGGTTTATATGAATTCAGAGATGAAAATTTAAAACTGGTTGCTAAAAGAAGGATGTTTAGAACATAATTGGACTATATCTCTCAATACATTAATATTAGTGATTATGAAATAATACCAAGCACTATAGTTTGCTATATTACCTCAATTCATCCTGACAATAAATTTTGGAGATAAACATAATTATCTCCATTTCACATAGCAGAAAACTGTCACCGATTAGTTACTGACCCTCCCCAGGCCACATCTCTAGCAGTTAGCAGAGCCAGGATAAAACCTAGGCAGCCTGCTCTTGATCCCATGTATTACCCTTCAGACTGCACTTTCATGCACAATGCCAGAAGTGACCAGAGAGCCCGCAGGGCTGAACCTTAAGTCAAATCTCAAGTATCCGTAGACACCAAGCTTTCACTTGCTCTCTCTTACTTTATTAGTGATAAAGAGTGTGTGCATGGACATGAGAGAGAAAGAGAGACAAGCATTCTTGACAGAGTCTCATCAGGTGATGATCCTTCCCAACCCTGAGGTCCTCAGGACTCAATGTGCGCACCCAGCATGTTTCAGGTCCACCAGGGATCCAAACCTGCAGTCACATATAACTCCAGAAGTGTAGTCCAGTTTGCTACTGACAGCACCAACAAAGTGGGCCCACGATTTATTTTAAGAAGAGAAAAATGAAATCAAAATTTATTTGAAAATTGGTAACAAGGCCTGTTTTTCCCAATGCTTTCCAATTTTTTTTTTGTCATTACAATGGAGGATACATTAAGTTTTTTAAAAATAATTTATTTTGGGACCAGCAGTTAGTGTGATGGCTATGTCACTGGACTCCCATGTAGTTGACCACGGTTCAAGTCCCGGACCCAGTGGCTTAAAACTCACGCCGGGTGCATGTGCGGGCGTGCCCAAGATCCCGAGAGGGGAATGGAGGAGAAGGGATTGCGGCGTGACCATCCCCTCTGGGGGGGGGGGGTGATTTCTTGCTTTCTGTCTCTATTTCTCAAAAAGTCTGTCTGGCGAGCATATCCGCCCTAAATCAAAAACCTCTCCAAGAAAAAAAAAAGAAAAAAAAATTTTATTTTAATTTCTTTTATACATTCAATCACTTTCATCACTGAGCTTGTAAAGTGAATGCTCCAACATGAATACATTTCTCATCAGTCCAGCTGGGGGTACTATACACATTATTATCAACAGATATTAACCCATTTCTGTGTCTCATAAATGTCTTGTCTCTGTTTATCTCCTTAGTGTCTTTCCTCAGACTTTCCTCCTTTTCCCACTCTTTTCTTATTCTGTATCTGGTATCTATAACCATTTTTTTTTTGGAGGGTTTTTTGCTTTAGGGCGAATGTGCTCGAAAGAGAGACAGAGAGAAACAGAGAGACAGAAAGCAAGAAATCACCCCCCAGGGGGGATGGCCATACCGCAATCCCTTTTCCTCCATTCTCTTCTCAGGATCTTGGGCACGCACGCACACGCTCCCAGCATGAGTTTAAGCCACTGGGTCCGGGACTTGAACCGTGGTCAACTACATGGGAGCCCAGCGACATAGCCATTACACTAACTGCTGGTCCCTGGTATCTATAACCATTTTCTATGATTCTATATTTGCTAGTCTTTCAGTTTGAGCCATAGAGTGTGGACAGTCAGTATATATTAAGTGGAGGCATACAATGTCTCTCCTTTATAGTCTGGCTTGCTTCACTCAGCAGTAAATCTCCCATATTCATCCACTTTCTATCAAAAGCCAGGGTCTTGTTTTATATTGCTGAGTAGCATTCCATATTGTATGTGTGCAACACTTTTTCAATTCATTCTTCAGCTTGTGGACATTTGGATTGTTTCCATGTCTTGACAATTATAAATATCTATATTTGAACAGCAAGCAGACTGAGATGGAATTGAAGAAATTAATTTATCATAGCCACAAAAAGTATGATACCTAGGAATAAATTTAACCAAAGAAGTCAAAGTCCTCCACAAGGAAAATGATGAAGAAGTTTGAAGAAGAAGTATGAAGAACTATGAAGAAGCTAAAAAAAAGAAATTGAAAATGACACAAAAAAGTGGAAGGACATTCCACGTTCCTGGATTGAAAGTATTAATATAATCAAAATGGCAATTCTACCCAAATTAATCTACATATTTAATGCAATCCCAATCAAAGTACCAGAGACATTATTCACAGATCTAGAAAAGACAGTCATTGAATTTGTCTGGAATCATAAAAGATCTCGTACTGCCAAAGCAATCCTATGCAAGAAGATTGGAGTGGGCGGCATCTTACTCCCTGGCCCCAAAACATACTACAAAGCTGTGATAACCAAAACAGTATGGTACTGGCACAAAAACAGACATGTGGACCAATGGAACAGAATAGAGACCCCAGAAATAAACCCCAAAACACAGCCAATCAATCTCTGACAAAGGGTACTAGTCAATCCAGTGGGAAAAGGAAAACCTCTTTAGCAAATGATGCTTAAAAAACTGAGTAGCCACCTGCACAAAAATGAGTCTGAACTCCTACCTCTCACCATTGACAAAGATCAACTCAAAGTAATCAAAGATCTAAACCAAATACTTCAAACTATAAAACTACTGCTGAAAAACACCAGGGAAACTCTGGAAGACATCGGGGTAGGCAAAGACTTCTTAAATAAGATTCCCAAAGCATAGTCAATAATCGCTAAAATAGACAAGTGAGATTGCATCAGATTAAGAAGTTTCTGCATGGCAAAAGACACAGTAATTAGTGTGTATTGATAACCCTTGGAATGTGAGAATATTTTTGTAAACTATCTTTCAGATAAGGGATTGATTACCAGACTACATTAAGTTTTATAGATGGGCAAACAAAGTTTATTTTTGTTTCCTTATCCAAACTAGTAAGAATAATGAATAAACATATATATTTTTTGCTACTTGAAATAGCATGTAATTATATTATTTCATTATAAAGTTGATTCAAATTCTGATCATTGGGGATTGCAGGAGCCTTGTATGTGTAAAGAAATTAAAACTTTGAAAGAAATGAAATAAAAAAAAAAGTTCAAAAAAACCTATTCTGATTTTCTAAAGTTCATTTGTTTCTTGTATCAGAGAAGGAGCGGGCACACACAAACTCACAAAAGGGTCCTCAGGCCTCAATTCCCCCCCCAACTCTGCCTATTCCCAGCCTGCCCAGATTATGGACACATGTGTGTGCCTAGCATGCTCAGGGATGTCCTAGGATGCAAACCCAAGACCTTTCCCCAGTGGGTCCAGCTGTACCACCTCCTGGCCTCAGTTTCTGATTTAGTTTAGTTTCGTTTTGTTTTATATAGGGCTTGTGCATTCTCCAAAGAGGAAGAGAGAGAGAGAGAGAGAGAGACAGCACCCCCAAGGGAAATGACCACACAGTAATCCCTTCTTCTCCATCCTCCTCCCAGGATTTTAGGTATGCACACATATACACACACACAGCATGTTTTTCAAGCATCCGGCTTCAGGACTCAAACTGCGAAGTAAGCCATGTAGGGTCCAGCCACCTTAACCTCTGTACCACCTGCTGACCTTCAATTCAGATTTTTATATGTGGCATCGCTTCCCTTAAAATTGAATCATTAAAGTAGCTATGACTGAACATTTTGCATAGAAAACATGATTTACTTTTACACACACACACACACACACACACACATATGCAGTAAAATAAGCTTTTACTCCCCCTACTCCTTCATAAAAATTTTACATAGAAATTCTAGATACAAAAGAGATGACTTAGAAGAAGATATTAGAAATCAGATCTCTTTGCTCCTAATCCATTATACCACTTATGAAGCATTATCACCAATAAGCATGTATAAAGTGTCATTATTATCTGAAATGGTGTTTGAAGAGGAGTGCATACAAATGGGTGGCACACAGTTTTCTGAGAGTAGACCCTCGATGAGTCAGAGGAGTGTGGAGGGATATAAATGTATCCTCCTGCAGACCGATGGTGAGACAACACAGAAAATGCAGGCTTGGAGGAGACTCTCAGCATTCAATGACCCTTAGCTGGACCTTTTTCTTAGATTCTATTACTTCTCTGTGAACTTGCTTTAGAAATAAAGGAGAAAATTATATTTTTCACTTCGCATCAAATTTTCAACTTTATGATGAGAATGTCTTAAATCAGGTGAGAAACGGCACCTGATCCATACTAAGAACGTCCTCATTAGCTATGGTCTCCTCAGGGTGGAAGTTGATAGAGAAGTTAGTCAGACTTTCCAGAGTTTTTACACAAAAGCATGATAAAGTCGTGTAATATTTCAAGACTAGCTCTAAGGAATAAAATTTTACAATGGTTAATATAGGTGTAGCTTCATTTACATAGAAACAACTTTCACAATATTTTTTTTTATTTAATTGTATTTCATAGTAACAATTACCATCCATAATAGCTCCAGGGGCATTGTGGGGAAAGGTGGAAGGAAGGAACCTGAACATTCAAGATTTTTCTAAAGCTCTGTAGTGTTTGTTTTCCTCAAGAGTCTCTCCATGGAGCTAGTGTTTTCTTAATATGAACTGACTAGTGCACATGTGAATGCTTTCTTTCACATGAGGATGTAGTTGAACAGGGTAGCAGAATAAGGGCCCTACCCTTCTGCACTTGATCCACAGATAGGGATAGAGGTCATGCAGAGTAAATGTGGGGAAATGTCAAGATCCCCAGCTCTACCTCAAAATACCTCAGACACAAAGAACCTGCAGAGGATATAAGATATTAGGGACAATGATGTTATTCCATGGGAAGTGTCTATGGTGAGCAGAGGAGAAGATGAATGCAAACCTGAAGACTAAACACAATAATAGATTTTGTGTGATAATCCCTGAAGAAAGATGCAAAGTATTAGCAGAGCAGAAGCAGCATCCTTCTGGAGAACAAAGAGGAAAATAATGCAGTCCCACTCAGGTTCGGATCACACCCTGAATTTATTGAATTCACCTCCTCATTCCCCTTTGTTCCTGACCCCCTTTAAAGCCCATCCAATGTGGTCACTTCTTTTTTTGAAGGGATGACATTAAGACTCTCTCCAAACCATTCAGCAAAACCAAGACTGACTCTGTGTTTGTGAGTGTGTTTGTGTGTGTGTGTGTATTCTCATTTGTTATGACAGAGAACATATGTGTGTGCCTGCAAGAAAGAAAGAAAGAGAGAGAAAAAGATAGTACCTTCAACAGGCTCTCACCATGCCATGATCCTCTTTCCCCAGTCCTCCAGCCCCTCTGGATGCTGGGCAGCTGTGCTTGGACCCAAAGTGTTTTCAAGCCAGCCTAGGGATCAGAACTTGCAGTGGGCCAAATGGCCTCCAGCCTTGCAGGTTACTTGCGTTATGCTACACCACAGCACTGGACCCTGGCTATGTTTTATTATAAGGCCAATTTATAGAACCATGGTTATATCACACTTTCCTATGATGACCCATCATTTGCTGATCAGGTCTGATTACAGAGTAATTGCATTTGCTGTTTCTGTCCCAAATGATTAGTGCTGGCTTTGTAACACAATACCATGCTATGATCATCTTACATCTATATTCATTATTGATCAGGGGTGGTCGTATGCCAGGATGCCTCTATTCTAAAAGCATAAATAATCTATCAAGATTTTGCCAAAGGGTGATTTTGCTTCCTGCAATGTTGCAGTTGTTTATTTTAAGATTTTTTTTTAGAAACATGCGATTTCTTTCATTTTAATAAATATCATTTATCCTCCCTCATGAGCCACCATTTTATAAATAACCTTCCTTTATGGTTAAAAATGGATCTAACATGGCTTATCTTCTTCCTCTGTTCTGAGTATTATGTGCAATTTATGTGTCTAAATGATTGAAAATGGAAAAGAGCCTTATCCGTGGGCAGACTGATCAAGAGCCATCGTAGTGCATGTGCTTATATATTCCACTGAAACCACTGAGGGCCAGATAGGAGATGCTGTGCATTATGATAATAGCCTTCCAACACAGAATGAAGCTTTAATAGGAGTTAAAGTAAAAAGTCTTGTCTGGTAAAGTAAATTATGGTCTCAAAGGACTGTAATTTTGGAATGACAGGCTGAATCCACATTGTAGGTACAGATATGGTTTCTGACAACCATAAGTTACTTTCCTTGCAAACTTACCTCTCACAGAGAAGTTAGTGTGTGATGTTCTACATAAGAAAGCCTTTTTCGTTAATATATATACGTATAATAACCAGAGATTTTGAGTCTCTTTAGGCATTCTAGAATCATATATTTTTTGAATGAACAAATTCCAAGAAGGTGTCCTTAACAGTGAGGAAATAAATAAAAATAAAAATAACAGTAAGACATTTGCATAATTTTAAGATAAAATAGAAGCTGAATAAAGAAAACTACTTTTCACTCCTCTGTGGAAATAGCATCTGAAATGAAACTTCTGAGCTACAAATCACATGGGAAAATGTCAGTAGTTTTATTTTGTTAAATTCATTGTATATTTTCTCATGAAAAGTTATTTGCAAAGAAAGAAAGAATCTGTACTCTCAAATCACCTGTGTTCTCGGGAAATGAAAAAGAAGATCAGAATATTGATAATGGGAAGAGTGAAAGAATATGATTAACATTAAAATGAAAAGTAACTCAAAAAACAAACATATATATAAATAGAGTGCATGCACTCGCCAGAAAGACAGAGAGAGGTGGAGAGACAGAAAGCAAGAAATTACCCCCCAGGGGGGATGGCCACGCTGCAATCCTTCTCCTCCATTCTCCTCTCGGGATCTTGGGCACGCACACACATGCGCCCGGCATGAGTTTAAACTACCAGGTCCAGGACTTGAACCGCCGTCAGCTACATGGGAGTCCAGCGACATAGCCATTACACTAACTACTGGTCCCAATGTTAGCATTTTTAATGAGCTGATTATTAGAAAAATATGAAAAATGTAGGTAAGCTTATTATGAAGTAAAAATCTCTGTTGGATAATATGTGTGTTTAAAAATACATGAAACAATCACTAAAAGTCAATTATAAAACCTCTTTTAGAATAATTATATTTCTTATTAAACCTACATGTTATTCTAGTATATTGGGAAACCTATTCAAAAGACTTCAGACCTACTACCTCTCCAAACCTACCAGCACTGATAGAACTTTGCATTTGCTGAAAATAATTTCTGCCACCTTTCACTAAAACAAAAGGAGGTTTATTAGAACAACTGGAACAAGACATAAGTATCATATGCACACCATATATTTCTGATATATCAGGAGGTCAGATATTTAATTTCACTTTTCTATGCAGGTACTTGGTTTCTACTTTGACTCTTTGTCTCTACCTGATGGTAGAAAACTTAAACTAGTCACTTACAAGTAAAGTAATCAGAGTTAGTGTTCTCTCATCAATTAAGTTTGAAATTCGATGACAGAGGATTTTTTTCCTGAGGTTAATTCCAGCTGTATTCAGTGGTGGAAAATTAATGGTAGTGCTGCTCACTTCTCAGTCTTGAGCTTCCTCCACTCCGCGATCCAGAAGGGAGCAACATTCACCACCTGGCCACTGGCTCATGGTGCATGCCACCCCATCAGTCATTTCAGGGAACCTTTCACATTCCAGTAACCAATGCTGTATTTGGACCACTTCTGGCATCACAAGAACATTTAGCAATTTAGCCAGGCTACAAGGACTCTCCACACTCTGGTTCATGCCTACGTCCCCAGGCAGCATGGTCTAATCTAAAACTCAGTGAAAACCAAAACCAAAACCAAAACCAAAACCAAACCAAACCAAACAAAAACAAAAACAAAAAAATAAAACAAAAAAAAGCTCTATGAGATTTACTATGTTTTTTTTCTTTTTTTGAAGAGGTTTTTTTGCTATAGGGCGCGTGCGCTTGCCAGACAGACAGAGACAGAGAGATAGAAAGCGAGAAATCACCCCCCGGGGGGATGGCCACGCCACAATCCCTTCTCTTCCATTCTCCTCTCGGGATCTTGGGCACACACACACATGTGCCCGGCGTGAGTTTAAGCCACCAGCTCTGGGACCCGAACCGTGGTTGACTATGTGGGAGTCCAGCGACATAGCCATTACGCTAACTGCTGGACCCAGATTTGCTATTTTTCAAAGCAAACAAGGTGGAAGCAGGACACTGTCTCTTTACTTCCATAGCCATCCAAGAATTATTCCACTTTTTTTTTTTTTTTTGAGAGACTTTTGCTATAGGGCACATGTGTTTGCCAGAGAGACAAAGAGAGACAGAGAGACAGAACACAAGAAATCACCCCCTACCCCATGAGGAATGGCCATGTCCCAATCCCTTCTCCTCTGTTCTCCTCTGGGAGTTTCGGGCACACAAACACTTGTGCCAAGCCTGAGTTTCAAGCCACTGGGCTCAGAATTCAACCCGGTTGACTACGTGGAAGTTCAGCAAAGTAACCATTGCGCCATCTGCTGGTCCCAGTATTCTACTATTCTTTACATAAATCTAAGGTTGAGGATGGCAAGATGGCACAGCCCCCTCCTATACTCCAACATGTACACACATGCCAGTATCAAGTTCATTTTCTTACAATTCTCTTCTCACTTTAGAGACTTACATATTTGAAAGATAAAAGGCAAAAGACAAAAACAAAAACACACAAAGGCAACAATAAAAACCACCTGACTCTTCCAGATCCCATGTACCTTCATGCATTTTCTGGTCTATTTATTTTGAGTTTTTAAAAAATTTGCTATAGAACCAGAGAGACAGAGACAGAGACAGAGACACAGAGAGGAAAAGTGAAAAAGTATTCCCCCAGAGTGGTGGGGTGGGAGTCGGGGTGGCCACATCACAATCCCTTTTCCTTCACTCTCTTTTTTGGATTTTGGGCAAGCATGCACAGGGATCCTGAATGTTTTTCAAGCCACTGAGTCCAGGACTCAAACCATGCAGTTGACCATGTGGGAGACAGGTATTCTAACCACCACGCCACTGGCTGGTCCTTGATTTTGATTTTATAAGTTCTATTTTATTTTTTAAAATAACCATTAATTTGGCTTCCTGTGGTACCCTTTGGCTGCCTTCAGAAAGGATTTTGCACTCCTTAGAGGTGAAAGAGGCTCCCATCCATGGATTCAGATGAGGATTATGTGATAGAAAAGAAGGGAGAAAACTGAATGCTAGCCTGGAATTCAATATATTACCATGCAGCAGTTGCCTACAAGGTAAACCAGTTATATGTCAACAGGACTGGCTGGCCTCCAAAAAAATGAAAAAGAAAATCTCTAGCTGCTCAACCAGATCAGTGCTCCCCAAAGACAGGCAGGAAGCTACTGTAGTTAACACACATTTAATTCCCTAAATGGATAGAGTCCTCTGAAAATTCTTTTGTAATAGGTCTCATTAAATTACATACCGGAGAGCTTTCAGCAAATGGTACCAGCCCCACCCTCCTATGGGTGGGGCTTATGCTGTAGGTGTGCTCCAAATGCAAGCAAGGGGAGAAACAGGGAAATGGACTACTGGCTGGATTTCATGGCCCAGAGAAGACTTCATACAGGCTGCATTTGCACCTTTGAGGTCATAAGTGGAAAGGGCTTTATCCAGCTAGGTAGATGGAAACAAAATCAGATGTGATGACTTTGACTTTATCTCACCTCTTCAGTCAGAAAGGACCTCTTCAGGCAAATAAATAGACAAATGTAAAAGAGGAGGCTAAAACGAGTGCCACATCCTTGGTAGTGACTCAGTGTTCATTTAGATCTTCCAAGCACATTTCAACTTGCAAATTGAAACAGAGACAATGAGTTTCTACCTAAGGCAACTATTCCTTGTATACGATAAGATACATTCATTATCTTCCAAAAAAGGAGACACCCTAAATCCTATAAATTGCCATTCTATCTTGAAGTAATGGTCATTTGCTTTTCAGTAAAATCCCAATCTTCACTTTTATATCCTGCAACTTAAAGACTGATTATTATATGGATAACTACCAATACACCTTATATTAAATAGTAGAAGAAAAGTAGATGGTGAATATATGCATAGCTACTCTAATACTCATATTTCCATGTGATTACAAGGTTGAAGTTGGTGGCTAAAATGTATTTCTAGTATCTGTTCCTGGCTCTCTTTTCTTTTTGCCAGTCCCACAGACATACATGGCTTTTTATGATCCAAACCTTTATTCCTATAGGAAGGGAACTCTTAGTTATCTTTTCCAGGTTCTTAAAGTCTTCTTTTTAACTTTTGCCCGTAGGGACAGAAACACTAAAAGGCATGCTTGAAATCTATTAATTTCTAGGACTAGATCTCCTCACTCCCAATGTGATGCACAAACCTTATTTCTTCTTGATAACCAGGGTCAAGGTCTCTAGCAAACACAATAAACTCCTTTGCTTATTGGTAAAGAACGACTTGAAACTCCAAATGGCCAGTTCAGTGGAATCACTGTTATGTTTTATCATGAAAGTTTCTCTCTCTGTTAACTAACATTTCTAAATCAACAGAATTCAAATTTGGAGGACTAGAAGCAGAAATTCTGTAAAAGATTCAGAAGAACAATAATGAGCAAAGCCACTACTGTTTTTAACCTCATGGCTGGGAAGGACAACATCATACGTTAGTAACTAAATTAGAGCACAGACTGCATTTTACAGGAGAGGGTGCCATGCTAAAAGCTGCTGTGCCAGCTTACTCCATAACTGAGTCTTCACTAGGCCATTTCACTGTTCTGTTAGGCCACCTGCTATTGCAAGATGAGACAAGTGTCAGGATAATGAACTTGTGGTTAAGAGTGTGAGATACCCTGATGGAAAAGAAGGCATTTATAAATATGTGGGCTAGTCTACCATTCATATGAAAAGACACAGGATCTCGATTAGACAAAAACCACCTTGGAAAAGAGTGCAGAGGGAGGAACCATTCTACTCATTATTAAGACTATGTCACTCTAGTAATCAAAGCCATAAAGTTTTAGTAAAGAAATAAGCACATGGATAAATGGAACAGAATAGAGAATTCAGAAATGGACTTACACACATCTAGCCAGCTGCTTTTGACAAGAGTATAAATGCAATTTAATACAAGAAGGATAGACTTTTTAACAAGTGGTGATGAAGCAATGGACATCCATAGGCAAATAAACAAATACATATAAACCTCAACCTAAGGCATACATCTTTATACAAAAGATGTAAAACTCAAAATGGATCACAGTCTTAAATGTAAAATATAAAAATATAAACGTTTTAGAAAGAAAAAATATAGTAAAAAAAAATTGAGATTTAAGACTAGACTTGGCATCAAAAGCATGATCCATAAAAAGAAAGATAGATCAATTGGACTTCATCAAAATTAAAAACCAAGGTATAGGCTGAGAGAAAATATTTTCAGTCCACATAACAACAAAGGACCAGTATCTACAATGAGAACTCTCAAAACTCAACAGTTAAAAATAAAGGAGCAAACCAATTAGAAAATGGACAAAAGACATTTCACTTAAAAGAATGGTAAGTAGGCACATGAAAAGATACTTAAGGTTATCAGCCATTAGAGAAAGGCAAATTAAAACTACATGAGATCACTGTGAGAGGTCTTCATAAAGTGTGTTATAAAAATGTGTACTATAGAATCAGTAGGTGGCATGGTGGTTAAATGCATTGGATTCCCACATGGCTGACTGCGGTTTGAGTCCCAAATCTGGTGGCTTGCTTTCTTACTTTCTCTCTCTCTCTCTGGTCAAATTAAAAACCATAATAATAATGACAAATAAAATTAAACAATTCTTTAAAAAATAAAATATGTATTATAAAAAAACTACACATGGATTTTAAAAATGTTTATGTCAAAAGAAGCTTACTCTTTAATTCTACCTTACCATGAAATTTTGAAGTCCCCCCATACACCTATCAGAACAGCTAAAATAAAAAGTAGTGATAACACCAAATGCTGTAGAGAATGAGAAGAAACCTAGATTACTCATACATTTTTGGTGTAGTAGAAGATGGTACAGTCATTTTGGTAAACAGTTTTGAAATTTCCTATAAAATTATACATCAATTCCCATATAGTCTAATAATTGTATTCTTGGGCACATATCCCAGAGAAATGGAAATTTATGTTCACAAATAAACCTGTATGAGAACACTTGTAACCCCATATCGGTAGCAATTCAGATGTCTTTCAAGAGCTGAATAGTTAAATAAATGTTGCTATATCCATATCATGAAATATTATTTGCCAACAAAAGGAATGAAGTATTGATACATAAACAACTTATGTAAGTTGCCAAGGAAATATGCTGAGTGAAAAGAGTTGCAAAGTTTATGTGATTCCACTTCTATAACATTTCTGAAATAAAATAATGGAAACATACCAGAGATTAGTGATCTCTAGGACTCAGAGATGGCAATGCTGGAGTGAGGTTGGTGTGGGTATAACAGGGCAACAAAAAATCTTTGTGGCGATAAAACTATTCTGTATCTAGACTATAACAGTCTCAGGAATCTAGTTGTGATGGTACTAATGGCACAAGCATGAGAAGCAGGAAAATAAAATCTGTCTGAAGTAAATATCTCCTTCAGGGAAGCCAAACTGGATCTTTACATGATGGAGGAGTAGAATGCAATCAACCTGGACCAGATGGTTAGCTGGTACTTCTGGGGAAATGGTACCATATGGGAGGCTGAATACTGATTCTTCTGTTTGCAGGTTAGGTACAGCCTTGGTGAAGGGACTCTCAAATTGTCAGGGTCATGCATAAGCTCCGTTCCTCCATGAAAACCTTTATGATCCCATTGAGCAAGTGTTGTAATTTCTGAGCATGTACTGTCTCTCATCAATAGAACAGGTCCTCTTGTTCACCTGGTTATTAAGAACCTTCTCTGCAGTGAATACCCCTTGTTACACTGAATTCTTCCTGCTAGCATTATTTATATATATGTGTGTATATATATATATATATGTGTAAATATATATATATAATATATAACACACAAGTGTGTGTGTGTACATGTGTGTCTGTGTGTGTATATATATAAATATATCTCTCTATATATTATATATAATACATATACACATTATTTAAGTATATAAAGGCTTTTGCCATAGGGTGTATGCATTCACCAGAGAGAGAGAGACAGTGAGAAGTCACCCCCCAAGGGGGTGGCCATGCCAAAATTCCTTCTTCTTCATTCTCTTCCTGGGATTTGGGGCATACACTCATATAACCTGCATGAGTTTTAAGCCAGGTCCAGGACTTGAAATGTTGTCTGTCATGTGGGAGTTCATAGTGACTTAAACAATATACCTCCTGCTGGTCCCTAATAATATTTTAAGCTTCCTCTGTATCATTTGTTTCTGGTTTTTGAGTAATATTGATAGCTCATCCAACTGGGAATTCTTTTATTTTCATCTTCTGTTTATTCAATCTGATATTCTCAACTTTTAATAAGGAAGTTTTACTTGCTTGCATTATAGGGCATTATGAAGAAGAAGTAAAGTAAGAAAATATGATGGTAAGAAACATGCTAACACAGTTTGTACACCAATTATTATCCCCAAAATAAAATCTTTGTAGGAGCCTGCAAATTATGACTAAAAGCTTCCAAGCTGTTTAGTGATGATAGCATACCTCAACAGAGTTAGTGAAAAAAATAAAAAAGGCTAGTTAACAGATTAGTAGTCGTGTTCTGACATAAAACATATTCACTACAGTGTTCAAATAATATATTGCATATATTAAAGTACTGCAAAACTAAGAATAGCTTTACCTTTGAGCTATCTCTGCAGTTTTTTAAATATTCACAAATTTGCTTTTACAATCAAAAAATGATGAAAAATATGGAACAGAGTCACTCACTCTATGAATGAGAAAACTGTGATAAGTAAGCAATTGGATATTATTGCCTGAGGCTCAGGTGTGAGGTCTGGGCTGAGCTATAATGCAGGAAAGGATCAACATAAAGACATGAAACTAGAAAAGATCTCAAAGAAATGAGCTTAGGAAGAAAAGAGATGTCAAAGAATGAAAACATGCGGCATTACAAGATTTAGGCCTCTTGTTACTGAGAAGAAACAACACACAAAGGATGAGAAGGAGCATCTAGAAAGGGTAAAACCGGCGTCCTGGAAAGCATGCTCAGGAAGTCATTCCAAAGAGAAATAAAAATGTCAAGTGCTAAAATGAGCCTGAGAATTATCAGGTAGATTTAGCATTATATTCTAGAAGTCATTGACCTAGAAAGAAGCTTTTTCCTCTCTACCAAACAACTTCCCAAGGGAGATATACATAGCAGGTAGATTGCCAATTACAGGAAAGCCTCTTAATTTCAGATTATAACAAATAGAGATGGAATAATTCTAAAGAAAGTAACTCCAGACTGAACATTTACTCTGTGTCAAGCAACATTTTAGGCATTTAGCTATTAACTCTGTGGACACAGAGGTTATTACTCATCAGTTTAAAATATGAAGCAATCATTTACTGGTTTGCTTATGAGGAAGCTGAGGTTCAGGGAATAAAAGGTTGACCTAAATTATTCAGTGAGTAAATAGTAAAGCCTATATCTGAATTTGTGTTTTCTTGATTTCAGATCTATACGTTCTACTACACCACAATTGCATATTGATAGAGATATGTATATAGTTTTATGTGTGTGTCATTATAACAATAAACCTAAGAGCACGAGAGGATTAAAAGAAATTTGAAGGAAAATTATATACCACAAGGACCAAAGCCAGGAAGAAAGTCTATCTGCAGCCAGTTGGTGCTGGTTGCTGGCTAAACAAGCTGTGCATTTTGAGAAAAAATTAGCTATGTTTACAACTACCTTAGGTATTCTGCCATGACACCCTAAGGAAAACTGTTCCAGCTAATTAAAGGAATAGCTGTGGAAACAATACTGTTTCCATAAACACATATATAGTGCTCCCAAATTTCTTAGATTATTAAGGATGCCAGATGTTTCAGCAATCATTATGAGAAGAAAGAGTTTGTATCAATAAATCAACATGCATTTTTCTACTTTACTTTTTTCTTATCGATACAAGGGTGGATTTGGGTTCATTGCAATTTAATAATCTATCATCATATATATATATATGTATTACATATATAATACAATATAATCTATATTATATTATAATATAATATATTATATTATTATTATATTAATTATTATAATATATTATATTAATATATATAAATATTTATATATAAATATTATAATATATATCATATATTATATTATATATGTAATATTTTATATTATTTGTATATATTTATTTAGAACCTACTACATATATATTAGATTATTCTAAATATATATTTCATATGTATTTACAGAAATATATATAGAATAGTCTCTATTTGTGTTCTATATTTTCTCTCTATATATATAGGATGATTTAACTATTTACTATATACACGTAAGGAGAGAATATATATTGATAGAGAGGTTGATCTATTGTTGAGACTCTTATTCACAGAGGCATTGTAGTTTTTCATTCTTATCTTGCTGCCAATACAAGGAGGAATAATATTTTTCAGATTTTTTTCAGTCATTTACTATAGAAATTTTACTATTTAATAACAAATGTGACCTTACCATGAACAAGTCATACTAACAAAAATGTCTGTCCAAGAATGTTCTTCCAACTGCAAATCTTACATAGTAAAATGCATATAGATGACATAGATTTAATTTACTGCCATTCTTTCATTATTCCTGTAAGTCTGCTTTTAATTTATCATTTATGAGTTGTTTCCAGTATGCAATCACTTAGTGCTATTATTCATACAAACTAAAGAAAATATGAAATGAAGTAATACATTTAAAAAATCACATTCAATGACATCAATATTTTATTTTATCTTAAGGAAAAATGTTTACCCTTGGCTTTTATCCAATGTATTTCATACTATGAACAGCAGAAGGAAGAAGCTTAAGATTATAAAGTTGATGTTCTTAAAATAACAAAAAAGGCTAATCTAAATTTGCTAGATACATGTTGAGAAGTTTTGTTTCTTTACATTGTTAGAGGGTGTGTGTATTCATGCATGTGCCCACACAAAGCAAGAGAAAGAGAGGAAGAAGCTCCCAGTGGGGCATGGTTATGTCATAATCCTTTTTCCTCCATCCCTCCATCCCATGAAGACTTTGGGCATACACTCACATGCACCCAGTGTGTTTTGAGCCACAGGGGCCAGGATTTGAACAAAGGTAGAATTGGCTTCATTGTTGGCCACGTGGAATTCTGCTCCCTATCCACAGGGCTAGCCCACTGCACTGCAGGTCTGGCCTTGCTGACAACTTTGGTAGATATCTCATTCATTTATACAGCTTCTACTATGGACTAGGCTCTATTCTAGGCACTGGGAACGTGTCAGAACAGAAAAAAGAACAAAAATAACTCACACTTCTTAAAGGTTTCGTTTTGAAAATAAACCATATCTTCAGTATTATTATCTAAGTCTTCTAAATTAGAAAACTCAAGTTTTTTTAAATTAATCAACTTCTTCAAGTTTGCATGGCTAGTGAAGGGGCAAATTAAAACTTGAAATTACTTATCTACAAAATTCACCCTCTTTCTGCTGTGCTACAAAATGCTGCTTACTACATAGCAACTGCCTAAAATTAATAAAAAATCTACTTTTATTTTTATTGCCCCAAATTTAACAAGCCACAAATTTAACATAAACCAATAAAAATAATATAAGTGTTGTTTTCTGGAGTAAGACAGATTGATCATAAAATTCAAATAGAAATGAACAAGAATAGCCAGAAAACTCCTAAAATAACAAGTACAATCAAGAATAATTAGACATGCCAGCACCCAAAACATAACATTTCTCAAATTATGAAAGGTCCCTGGTTTGCATCCTAGGGTCTTCCTGTATATTCCAGGTGCATTTACAGGCCCATGTTCTTGTCTGCTTAAGGCTGGGGGGTGGATTGTAGCATGGGGAACCAGTTGGTTCTCTCTCTCACTTTCATACAAGAAATAAAATAAATAAACTATACAAATTTTTCTGTAATTAAAATGGTCCATAGGCCCACTCATGGCTTTGTATAAGATAGATCCCACATGGCTGACTACACGGTTTGAATCTCAAATCTGGTGGCTTGAAAAACATGCCAGATGTGTGAGTACATGTGCAAAATCCCAAAAGGAATGAGAAATGGAGGAGAAGGGATTGTGGCATGACCATGAACCATAAAGGGTATTTTATTTCTATTCCCCTTTCTCTTTTTTTCTATGGTGAGCACATGTGCCCTCTGGCAAAAATTAAAACAAAAGAAAACCAAAAAAAAGTGTTTATTTGTGATCAAATACATCAATGAAAGAAAATTCAAAAGAAGTTCTAATTGCATGTGGAACTATCATATGAATACCAATTCATTAACACTTTAAGAAGATATTCACATATCATGAAACTTACTCATTTACAGTACATGATTTAATGATTTACAGCATTTTCATAGAATTATACAACTATCACATACATTTTAGCTTATGTCTAATAATCTTTGACTAAAAGCTGGACATTTTTTGATAACATATTGTAGCAACTCTGGATAGGGATTTCCATCCTCCATCCCTGCTGTTGTTTCTGTGTGCTTTTGTTTAGTGACTAATTTAGCAAAGTCTGTTTCTTCCAAAGCATGCAGTTTCTGAATCACTCTTCACAGGGCATGACCTTGGGCAGGCAGAGTCTTCCTGAGCTCCGGATGGCTGGATGGCTATGGTTTTAGCCTGCTCTCATGACCGCATCTTTCTCTGATTTCCTCATTAAGTTTCTAGCTAGTTTGTTTTCACTGGTATCACATGCCATTCTTTTTTCTTTTTTTTTTCCTTTTTTTTTTTTTTTTTTTTTTTTTTTTTTTTTTTTTTTTTGCTATAGGACACATGAGCTCACCAGAGAGAGATAAAGAGGGAAAGTAATAAAGCGCCCCCATGGGGGATAACCACACTGCAATCCCTTCTCCTCCATTTTTTCAGGATTTGGGGCACACATACATACACACACACACACCTCGTGTGCTTTTCAAGCACCTAGTCCAGACTCAAAACCATGCAGCTAGTCATGTGGGATCTAGACACCTTAACCACCACCACACCACCTACTGGCCTCTACCTTAACCTCCAATAATAGCTAACTGATTTTTCTACTGTTTTTGACAAAGTTGAACAAATTGCCTCAGAGTTTGGCACGGTTGAAGTTTAGCCTCTTGGCAGAGCATGTTGCTGCTAGTCTTTGACGTTTCCAGACTCCTTGCTTCCCTGCTCTGTAGATTAGAACCTGGAGCTAGGTGGATGAGGTAGAAGTGAAAACAATTCTTTAGGGCAGACTTGTGTAGCAATGTGTGTAGTTTCTCTTTCAAATGTTATGGCCCTCAATATTCTTACCAAGTTTCCATGGATTTTTTTTTTAGAAGTTTTTGTCTTAGGGCGCATGCACTTGCCAAAGACAGAGAGAAAAAGAGACAGAGACAGTGAGAGAGGGAAAGTGAGAAGTCAACCCACCCCCCTGGGGGGACTGTCACACTGCAATCCCTTCTCCTCTATTCTCCCAGGATCTTGGAGCATGCACATACACATGCCCAGCATGATTTTCAAACCACCAGGACTCAAACCATAGTTGGCCATGTGGTAGTCCAGTGATATAACTGCTATGCCATCTGATACCATGGATTTTTTGTTGTTGCTGAGGGAGACTTTTGGTATAGGGCATGTGTACTCACTGGAGAGAAAACAGAGACAGAAGGTGAAAAGTCATCCCCTGCAGGGGTAGTCATGCTACAATCCCTTCTCCACTCTCCTCTCAGGACCTTAGGCATGCACACACATGTGCCTGGCATGAGTTTTAAGCCACTGGGTCTGGGACTTGAACTATGGTCAACCATGTGGGAGTCCAGCACTGTCACCATTACGCCATCTGCTGGTCCTCCCTCCCCATGGATATGTTTTTAAAATAAATGCTTCTCAATTTGTAAGAATCCCTTCGGTCAATCTGTGGAATATTAATTACTGGTTTTATTAATTTTGATCAGTTTAATAGATGTGCCTCTGGAAAGCAGGTTTTCGTGAGCCCCTTAACTTGGTAATTTAATATCCCCTATTTTACATTGCTGGACTCTCACATGGCCTACTGAGTTTTGAGATCTGGACCCAGTGGCTTGAAAATCAAGCTGTGTGTATGTGTGTGCATGCCCAAGAACGCAGGTGGAAAATGGAGAAGGGACTATGGCACAGCCATCCTCCCTGGGGGGTGATTTCTCACTTTCCCTCTTACTGTCTGTGTTTCTCCAGTGAACATACACCCTATGACAAAAACCTCTTTTAAAAGAAAATGATTGGCTTACAAATGAACATATTCGGTCAATGATACAAGAGGACATGTCCTGCTTTAAAATTCCTGGAAGGAGGCGAGAAAATAAGTTCGTCTGATATTTTATATTGTTCTGTGAGGAGGAGTGCTTAGAGCTGCTGCAGCCATTGTTAACGACCGTGCAAGGACAAACGTGAGGATGAGAGCCAACAGGTCAAGAGTAGTGGAGCAGACAGATTGAAGAGTGTTGATCCTCGATGACTTAATTAAGTATCACACCCAAACTACCTTATGACTTCCTTTTATATGAAAGAGCAAAGCGTCTTATTATGCATGACATTTTTAGATGGGTTTTCTTTTTTTCTACCTACAACAAAATCATCTCAAATGACATAGAATGTTAAATCATGTATCTTACTTGAGTGTTTCCTTTGTAAGTGATTTCCTTAAAAGAATTATTTATTTACTTAATTCCATTTGTTATTCTTATTTTTTAATTTGACGAGAGAGAGAGAAAGGGAAAGTGAGAAAGCAAGCCACCAGGACCAGGACTTGAACTACAGTGGACCACGTGGGAGTCCAGTGCCTTTAACCACCATGCCACCTGCTGGCCCTATAAGTGATTGTTTATAGTCATATATCTGGAAAAACATATTTATAGCTATGTCAATAGTGAAAACGATTATGATGTAATGGTAAATACAATGGTTTATGTAATTGGTAGCATACCGCAAGATGCACATAAAGTATTCAGATAATTAACTCTTTTTATGTTTGATTCCATACTCACAAAGTTACCTGATTATAATTTAGTTCCCATACAGGCCTGATTATGTGAATAGATCACACAGTATAACACACATAATAAAGACTATGACTTATATGACATTATCAGCTCTTGATAGTTAAAACCTTGGTATGTGTTACAGTTCATCCTATATATGTTCCTCAAAATTATACTCCCAGAGTGTATATAAGAGTGTTTCCATTCTTGGCAGACATTATAAATTTGCATATAATAAATCTAATCTATATATACACATATATATCTCAATGACTAAACTTATATTATCTTATGCTGTTAACAACCTACTAACATGTTTTTATTTTTCTGAGAGATTTTTTTTGCTATAGGGTGTGTGAGCTTGCCAGAGAGACAGAAATTGAGAAATCACCCCCCCGGGGGGGTGGCCATGCCACAATCCTTTCTCCTTCTCCTCCATTCTCCTCTCCGGATCTTGGGCATGCACGTGCACATGCCTGGCGTGAATTTAAGCCACTAGGTCCGGGACTTAAACCATGGTTGGCTACATGGGAGTCCAGAGACATAGCCATTATGCTAACTGCTGGTCCCACTAACGTGTATGTTGAAAGGTCATTCTTGTTATAAGTTGAGGTCATCTAACAAAACATGTTGAATATCACTAAATAACAATTTCTACATTGGACATTATCATTATTATGAAAAGATTCAGCCCAAGAAGTTGATAAGCAGTAAATGACTAAATATAAAGCCAATCATCACCAAATTAATAAAAAGATAAATATGAAGTCCTACAGGGACAAAGAGAATGAACAGCTGACTTAAAAATAAAAAAAAAAAAATGAAGGAATGAGAGAGTATTTGGATTAAATCTTAAAGGAGAGGATTTTCCCAGGCTTAGAAAACTGTGCACAAAAGCTTGGAGGTTTGATGACACCAAGGAGAACTTAACTGACATGAGAAGGTAGCTGTGACTGCACTACATTGTCAAGGTAAATCCACAGGCCATTAAACAGAAATGAAATTTCAAGAGTCACCGAGAAATGAAAAATGCTTGGAAGACCAAGAAGCAAACACTTAAAAAGATCAGGAAATAGTACCAAAGGAATTCCAGATGTCTGAAGATTTAAAACTTGAAACTGAATTACAAAACTACTGGAAAATATATAAGCCATTTTATTTTAACTTCTTGGAATGGAGATAGTCTTTCTCAGCATGAAACAAAAGAAAGATAAATTTTACTTTACATATCAAAATGTTCTTCCTGGGAAAACTACTATTATCAAATTCAACAGAAAAATGGGACAAAACTGGAAACAAATAACTGACTAAAAGTTAGTATGTTCTTACATAAAAGCTCTTACTAAACTTTGAGTCATTCTTATTATTGTTTCTCATAGCATATCTGATCCCTCAGCAAACTTGTCAGATTCATATTTAAATTGTGTCCAGATTCTAATCACAACTCCCACTCTGACCACTCAGGTCCACAGCAGAGTCACCAACCTTAATTGCCGTAGTAACTTTTCCCTGGTCTGACTGCCCTTCCCCATGGAACCTGCCCCACCTTATGGTTGACTCTCAATTCAGCAAGAGGAAAGAGCTTATTAAAAACCTAAGTCCTAGGGACCACCAGATGGTATGGTGGTTAAGGGGCTGGACTTCAAAATAGTTGACTGTGGTTCAAGTCCCAGACCTGGCAGCTTGAAAATTACATTGGGTGTATGTGCATGTGTGCCCAAAATCCAGAGGAGAATTGAGGAGAAGGTATTGTGGCATGACCATGCCCCTTGGGGAGTGATTTCTCACTCTTTTTCTCTCTGTATCTCTCCTTTGAGCACATGTACCCTATTGCAAAACAAAACAGAACAAAAAAACCTAAGTCATAGATCACTTCTCTCTCAAAAGCCTCAAAGTGTGGCTTCTCACCAGAGTAGAAGCCCAGGTTCCTTACAATGGCCTGCCACACCCTTCAGCATTCTCCTTGACTTGGCCTCATATTACCACACTGACCATGTGTTCTGCCAGGCTCCTGTCCCGTGATTGTGCAGTTCCAGCCATCCTGACATCATGGATCATCTTTCTCTAGGGCCTTTGTAGCTACAGCTCCACAATGTGGACTGTTTGTGACCTGAATGTCCCATAAATTTCTTCCTCACCTTTTCAAGTCATTGCACATTGTCACAAATGTCTCTGATGTCCACCCAGACTATACTCTTTAATAGCTCAACTTCATACCTCACATTCCTTATCCTACTTTTCTTAATCATTTTTCTCCATTGAGCTTATTACTACCTATCATTCTAATACAGGTGGGTGCATTTTCTTCATTATTTTTTCTCCTCTTTTGCCTCCCCTACTCAACTAGAATGTAGTTAGTTCTATGAGGAAAGTTTTTCACTGCTTTTTGATGAATATGTTATGCTTCTAGCATCTCTAAATGTGCTTAGCTCGTTATTGGCCATTAAAAAAAAACTGTTGAATAAATGCTGAGTGAAATTAATGAGAAAAAGTTCAACTCAATAGAAAAATGATAGTTCAGAAAAATAATGAACAAAAACATGAAAAATGTTTTTTATTTAAAATTTACGTATGCAAAGAAGTTTGACAAAGATTGAAAAATTGCTCAAATTAATGTGATGACTAATACCCTCATACACAGACAGTAGGCAAAAATTATTTGGAGAATAATGTGACTCTATTTATTAATAGAGTATATACTCTAGCGTGAATAGAGTGAATATACCACACTTTTTAAATCACAAATACCTGTTTAGAAATTTAGTCTAACAATATCTTTATACCCCTCCCGCTTATCCATAGTCCTGGCTCCAGTTAAAATAATTGCTTTGTGAAAATCAGAAATGAGTGCCCTTTCTCAAAATGACTTACTGGCAATGTCTAGAAAACTGTCTTAATGAATATGCTCATCTACGAAGATCACAGAAGTGAATGAGTGCCCTGAAGACAATGCTCTATGCACTGTCTATGCAATAGTATGTGGGAGCCCAAGACTGTTCCGCTTACTTTTGCCATCTGTCTTCAGGGGACTTAGAAGAACAGAGATGAAATAAAAAAGATTAAGCTGGATTAGCAGAACTAAACTTCCTGTCACTCTGATCAACGGTAGCATCATTTTTCTTTTCCTTCCTTCTTTTCTTCTTTCTCTCCTCCCCCCTTCCCCCTTCCCTTACTCTCTCTCACTCTCTCTCTTGCTCTCTCTCTCAATACAACATAAACACAATGATGTTAATGTGTCAAATTAGCTCATTTCCTAAAACGAATGAAATGGCTGTTAATAATATATTTATAAAGCAGGTAAAATATAATTCATCTTCAGCTCATTTAAATTTGTTAGAAGACCAAATTAAACCATTATGTGTTGTCTTGAATGACTCAAAAGAGCACAAATAGATTTTATTTCAGAAATCATTTCAGAATGAGAAATAAAAAGTACACAAATTATGTGTTTATATATATATATATATTTGAGGGGATAGAAATTTTCCTGTGGTGTATCCGACTATCAAGTACTCAATTCTTACTTTCCAAAACACAAGAACAAGAAATAAGATTGAAAAATAAGAAGGGAGAAGATAAAATCAGCAACATCAAAATTTGTTGGCTTCTCCGATTTGCTTTCTCCTCTCCCATCAGATCTTAGCTAACTAAGCTTCTAACGGCAGTCTTACCCAACCACTCAAACTAAGGCTGATCTTTCCACTGTTGCCACATCAATATCCCCTTGTTTACCTTATAGTTCTAATCATGTATGTATTTGATCAACGTCTATATTCAACTTATTTATTTATTGATTACTGCATGCTAGATATTACTTATGGGGCTGGAAAAACCTAGGTAAACACAAGAAACAGAAATGTCCTTCCTTCCTGCCCACTGAGGTCTTATGATCTATTGCAGAAGACACACAAACAGCTGACAAACAGACACATAAATGAGGTCATTACACACTGTGGTAAATGGAATCTTTTTTTTTTTTTTAAGAGAGTTTTTCCTTAGAGCACATGAGCTCACCAGAGAGAGAGAGAGAAACAGAGATGATGAGAGGGAAAGTGAGAAATCACCCCCCAGGGAGGATGGCCACGCCACAATTCCTTCTCCTCCATTCTCCTCTAGATTTCTGGGGCATGAACACCACATGTGCCCATCATAAGTTTTAAGTCATCAGATCTGGAACTCAAACCACAGTAGGCCACGTGGGAGTCCAGTGACATAACTGCTGCACCGTCTGCTGGCCCCCACAATCTTTAATTTTTTGTCAGTTTCTTTCTTCCCATAGTCATATGTAGCATGAGAAAAGGGACTGTACATAATTTGTTCTCTACTGTAGCCCAGCACCAAGCACTGGTCTATCACACTCCCCGACTGACTGATTTTATTAACTTTTTAATTTTAGTAGATTTCCACAATGATATTCATGTACAGGGCCCATAATATTAGCAATTACAAGTATAATGTATGTGGGATGGTAAGGGGTTTTATACCTGAAAAGGTTTGTTTTTACACCTGAGTTTATACAATATGAAATTATAATAGATGAAAGTTTTTGAAAAATAAGAATGGTGCTATTGTCCAGGATGTCTGCTACTAATACCTCAGTGTGTGTCTTACAAGATCTTATTCTGTGAAATAAATAGAAATGTGTATTTCTTTTTAACAAAATGATGTCATATTTCACATGCTGTTTTGAGAGCTGCTTTTTTTCAATCAGCAATTTCTATGTTTACTTCAGTAAACATGATGAGGTTTTGTTTCATTTACTTTTGCAAAGTTCACTGCTAAACACAATCTAATAGACATGTCATTCTGAATCAAACTCAAACCAAACATAAACTTATGAGTCATGATCTCCTATCTGTGCCTTGGCGATTTTAAAGCAGCATACATTTGTTTTTAGAATTGCCAGAGAGTTTAAGCACTTGCCAGAAAAAGAAAAAGTGATAAAGACAGGAAGAGAGGGAGAAAGCACCCACTGATGGAGCATGGTCATGCCACAATCCCTTCTCCATTTCTCTTTCCTGTTCAGAGTTGGGGCATGCATGCACCAGAGGGCACCCATGCACAGTGCCTGGTGTTTTAAAAGTCAATGTGACTGGGATTCAAACTGAAGTCAGTGATATACTGTCCAGTCCCTTATCCGGTAGGCCACAGGGCTGAACCAAAACAGTGTACATTTTTTAAAATAGAAGGGACTGGAGGGGTTAAGAGGAGAGAACACATATCTACTCAGCAAATCAGGGAGCAAACTAATACTATAGTTATTTCATGTAAATAACCAATCCCAAGCCACTCAACAGCTATTATCCCAGAGGAAATGTCATTTCTAACATTTCCCTATTAATTTAAATTTATTTACTTGTACTCATCTTGTCCCAGAAATAATTTTAAAATGAAATGTCACCATCAACTATTTATTCATCCCTATTGGAAGAATTTTCTCTCATAATTTATACGTATGCCATCTTTCTTTAAAAACAAAGAGCTTAAGGTAGATAACGAAAATGTGTGTATGAAAAAAAAATAAGTCAGAAAAATACAGGTTGGAAAACAAATGGAGCCAAGAATTAAATTAGGAAGCAAAATATCTCTACAATGGAAATGATAAGTCAATTATGCTATCTACAAAATAAAATAGGGGGATCCTATGCCTGATGGTTAAGGTGGCTGGATCCCACATGGCTTAACTGAGTGGTTGGAGTCTGGGACTCAGTGGTTTAAAAACTCTCTGGGCATGCGTGTGTGCATATTCAAAATCCTGAAAGAAGGGAGAAATGGGTTCCAGAAGATGGCATAATGGTTATATTACTGACTAGGTGGCTTGAAACTCATGCTGGGTACGCGTGCATACGTGCCCAAGATCCCAGGAGGAGAATGGAGGAGAAGGGATTGCAGTGTAGCCATTCCCCTAAGGGGTGATTTCTCGCTTTGTGTCTCTCTGTTTCTTTCTGTCTCTCCAGTGAGTGTACATACCCTATAGTAAAAATCTCATTCTCAAAAATAAATAAATAAATAAATAAATAAATAAATAAATAAATAAATGATGGATTGTCATGCACCTATAATTCTAGCTACTTAGGAACCTGAAGCAGGAGGATCATGAGTTTGAAGCCAGCCTGGACAACATAATGAGATCATGTCTCAAGAAAAAAAGGGAGAAATAGGAGATAAGGAACTGTGGCATTGTCATGTCCCATGGGAGGTACTTTCTCACTTTCTCTCTTTCTCTCTCTGGCAAGTGCATATTCCCTCTGGAAAAATTTAAAAACAAATAGAAGGGGACCAACAGATGGTATAATGGTTATGTCACTGGAATCCCACGTAGTCAACCGCAGTTTGAGCCCTGGATCTGAAGGCTTCAAACTCATGCTGTGTGCGTGTGTACCCCAAATCCTGAAAGAATGGAGGATAAGGGATTGCAGTGTGGCCAACCCTCCTGAGGGCTGATTTCTTGCTGTCTGTCTCTTTGTCTCTCTCTCTGTCTCTCTAGCAAGAGCATATACCCTATAGCAAAATTTTTTAAATAAAAGATAGAAGCATGCTTATTGATATTGCTAAACTACACGTAAAATCAAAATCTAAGTTTGGTTTTGTTTTTTAAGTTCAGCAGAAGGCATGTGCACTCTTTATGGAGAAGGAGACAATAGGGAAGAAATCACTTTATTGGGCATGGTTACATCACAATCCCTTCTTGAATTCTCCCTCCTTTGGAGATTTTGGCCGAACATGCACTTGTGCCCAGCATGTTTCTTAAAGCCACTGGGTCCGGGATTCAAATCACACTATCGGCCATGTGAGATCTGACCACCTTAACTGCCATGCCACTGGCTGGCCCAGTTCCATCGGCTTTTTGACTATGATTGTTTGACCTGTTGGACAGTGGATCCTCAAAAGCCTATAAATTAACTTTACTGGGTACACATGTGCAATGCTCTAGATCACTTCTTAGACTGTATCTTGATCTTTTCCAAATGTGAGATGATAAATTAATATTTGAAATGCTAAGCAAAAGATATTTCCATAATTAGTATAGATGTGATCACCGTTGAAGCTAGGATGATTTGATATGTCGTGCTTGTCAACTTCTGGGAAGAGCAGGGGAACAGGGAGCGTGAAAAACCAGGAGGTGGGAATCTTTTCTACTGTGTATTTTAATTTTGCTTTCAAAGATTTGAATCACAAGGGTGTGGTGGCATCCACCCTATGGCAGAAGATTTGAATCACATAATGAAATTATCGCCTTGAAATTTTAATTTAGGGTCTAATAAAGAAGCAAAGTGGGAGGGGTGAAGGGAGACAAGAAGAAAGGAAAGAGGGAAAAAAAGGAAAGGTTGCTCTAGCACACAGAAATTAAACATATTTAATGTCAAAAAACTAAACATATCTAATATAGGTCTTAATTCATTTTGAAATAGTTACTTTCACTATCAAAGTCTGATTTCTGTGACTATTAGAGAATAAACTTTAAATAAATTATATTAGCTAATCTATTATAAAAGCACTAATAGAAACAGATACTAGAAGTGATGTTATTCCTGTTCATAATGAAAGAACCAGGGCCACGTTATATATATTTATTTCTGAGTGACTTTTCTTAGACACATAAGTCAATAAATGTAACCTATATATCCCAAAATATGCACTTCAATTGTGGCATTAAATTTCATTTTTTATTACAATCTGTATTATTTTAGGTAGCATTCATACATGTATCCTCCTTCTTTAGAATATACTTCTTTTGTTTATTCATATTATAAAACACAAAAATTTGGTATGCAAATCCAACTGCAAAGCCCCTTCTGAGCCAATATAAACACATCTGGCAACTCAGAAGCTGCTGAAAACTCCAGAGACCTGCAGAAGAATTTTCAATGCTTTTACCAGTCAAGCGATAACCCCCTAAACCCTGTTCTTTACTCTCTCCTTTCAAAACAGTGAGAAAAATGGTTTCTGAAAGATTTTGATATAACCAATGTAACTTAACAGACAGCTTGGTTTTAGTGTCACTAATATAATACTTCACTGTTTTTACAAACTGAAGAAATGCAGAATTTAAATTTGTTTTTATTTCAAATATATCTTCAGTGGTATGTTGATAAAATTTTAACAGAGGGCTCTCCAAGAGAAGGAAAAAAAGGTCTACCTTTGTGTTTGTCAACTTCCATGATGTAAATATTCCCACCATGATCAATTTGATTATAAATTACCAATATTCTATGCATAGGTGAATCTCTAGCCTCGCTCTTTCCTGTCCTCTCTTTCTTCTAGTCCCACAAATCACTTCAGTTCAGACACCAGTGTCTATCATTGATTGTGGCAACCACTCCACCCCTGTCTTGGTCCTCTAACACTCATCAGTAATACAGCCAGGAATACCTTTCAGAAAAGCAAATGTTCCATATCAAAGTGCTTCATTGCCTCAGATAAAATCCCAAGTCCTCCCATGAGTCTTATGGTCCTTCCTAATTTGGCCTATGTCTATATTTGACCCAGACTGGTTGGCCTACTATTCCTTGAAAGCTTTCCTTCATGTCTCTGTTCCTGTGTACCTTTCAGTTTCTTTTGTCACCAGTAACTTTGTTATGATTAATTTATATTCTTCTCCTCTGCCACAGGCAATAAAATCAAGCTTTAAGTATCCTTCTTTCAAGCTTCCCCTAAACACTATACCATGAAGATGCTCCTGTCACTGAATGCAGGACCCTGCCCCACATTTGCAGTTGCTTGTTTATGTGTTTATTGTCTCAATAGACCATGAATACACTGAGAAAAAGGACCATTTTTTTAAATTTTAGTAGAATATAATTGAGATAGCGATGTAAATATTATCTATTTTAGAATTCTTATGTGTATTCTCTGCAGAATGAAGGTGACAGGATCAAGTACAATGCAAGTAATTTGGAAAATTTCAAATTTTGCTATTTTGTATCAACTTATACTTTTTGTTTTTGGTAATTCCTTGAGGAAATAAGAAAGTGTCTAAAAGCACACATTAGATTCATAAATAATCCTAAACTAACAGCTGTTGTCATCCTGGAACTTACGCTTAGCATTTAAAACAACCTAAATAAAGAAGAATCAACAGAAATAAAGTTTAGCAAGGAAAATTTTGGAGTAATATACTTTCAAATAAAAAGAATAGTATACAAATAGGAGGAAAGAAAAAAAATAGTAAAATATGTATGCATAAAAGACAAGTGTAGAGACCAGTAGATGGTGTAATGGTTAGACTTCTGGAATCCCATGTAGTCGACTGTGGTTTGAGTTTTAAGCTGCCAGACCTTAAAACTCACATCTGGTGCATGTGTGACCAAAATCCCGAGAAGAGAATGGAAGAGAAGGGATTCCGGCATGGCTACCCCACAGGAGAATGATTTCTTGCTTTCTATCTCTCTGTCTTTCTGGCAAGTGCACATACCCGATTGCAAAATCTCTCAAAAAATTTAAAATACACATATAAAAAATATAAAAGATAAGTGTAGGTCAGCATTGCATGAACAAGAACAAAACATTCATAATCAGTCATAGTTAGATTAATTAATGGGACATGTCATGACAGCCTACTCTGTGCCAAGCATTAATTAGATACTGATAATTTATGAGTTAATATTGAAGAACTGTAACTGTTTCATGTATTCTAAATGGAGCACCTGGGTCAGATTGTCACTTCAGTTTTATATCCAAATTTGGACCCAGTCACTTTAAAAGAGACATAAAATATTTGAAGCAAGCCCAAAAGAAGTCACAGGGAATTTATAGCACTAATTTAAAGGTTAAAACAATTAACTTAAAAAAGAAACCCAGGCTAGCCAGTGGTACAGAAAAGATGGCTGGATCCCACATATGCATGCAAGCACACCCAAAATCCTGAAAGTAAGGAGAGATGCAAGAGAAGAGATAGTGACCAACCCTCAGCGGGAAGTGGGTATGTAGGGTCTCTCTCTGCCAAGCACACCTGCTGGCAAAATGAAAGAGAGACATTGTATGTCCCCACTTAAAATATACCAAATGTCTGCACTCTATGGCAGAAACAGAAAGATTGGAAGATATAAAGCTGTGGAGAGCAATTGCATATATTAGAGTCAGTGTGGGAGGAGAGTGGGAAATGGAGGGGGTGGTGAGAGGGAGGGAATCAAGTGGAAATAAAATAAGCAAAACATTTAAAGGACACAAAATGGAAAATTATCTGTTGATGATAATGTGTATGGTAATATCTTTGACTGGACTAATACATAGTGTATCCATGCTGGGAAAATTCATTTTGTATGCTGTAAAGATATACAGTTATTGAGTGTAAAACAACAAAAAATATATAAGAAAATAAAAGAAAGAAAAAAATAAATTGTTATTTTTTTAACTGGAGCAAGGAAAGATGAAAGCTGATTCTAATAAGTACACAACTCTATCTGAAACTCTTAGGACCAAATGTGTTTTAGACTCAAAAAGTTTAGGATTTCCAAAAGCTAATATCTCTACATTTACTATAATACGTAAACCAACCCCATCCTCTAATCATTTCCAGCAGGGTCTGGGGAGGACTCCAATCAAATGCATTAGTATTTCCGTGGTTAAATATATGAATAGTATCACAACTGAGATAAAGAAAAATGACAAGCAGTTTTGTGTCCAATCAGGCCAGGTCATATTTTGCCACCAAAAGTCTAAGTGATGAAATCTCAGCTTTCAGAGCTGTTTTGATTTCAGACTTGCCTTTTGTTAATCATGGTATGAGAATTTCAGGTTCAGGAAAATGTTTCAGGGTTGAAAGCTTTAAGAAGGCTTATTTGTACTTATTTGTAAATAGTTGCAAGGCAACTTTCTCCACTTCCATGGATTTCTTCAATTCCATGTTAAATAAACATGGCAAAGAGGAAACATTACCTTGTAAGAGCTTATCATCTCACAATTGCTTTGTGTTTTCCTCACTTGACACCATCTCTTCATTATTTCTTGGAACCTTTATTTTATTTTTTTTTTCAGCTTTTTTCCACCCAATGATGCTTCAACTCTTCTTGAAAATTTTCTGGTTGACTCATGTCCTTTATAAACTGCCTAAGGGACCAGCAGATGGTGTAATGATTACATCACTGGACTCCCACATAGTTAACCACGATTCAAATCCCACACCCGGTGGCTTAAACTCACACCAGGCACATGTGCATGTGTGCCTAAAATCCTAAGAGGAGAATGGAGGAGCAGGGATTGTGGCATGGGGCCATCCTTCCTGGGTGGGGGTGGGGGGTGGGGTGATTTCTCACTTTCTGTCTCTCCATCTCTCTGGCAAATACACACACCCTATAGCAAAAATCTTTCTCTATCAATTGCCTAAGATAAACTCTTCTGGATCCATGAAGGATAAACCCTTCAGAACCTGCTCGGTGCTCAGGTTCTATTTCGTCCATGTGTATTATATCGTGTCTCTACATACACAGAACAACTCTTTCCTCACCAGCTGTCTCAGGGCTTATGAGAAAACTTCAAAAAGTTCATGGGAAATGAAATGAAAATACAATTTTATTTTGGTTTTAAATATATTTAAAATCTGGATTTTTCATAATACACATTTTCTGTAAACTTTCTGAAGACCTCTCATTCACATGACTATAAAATGAATTAGGTTCACACTAAAATAGGAACAAATTTGAAATTGATACTTTTTGGTAGAAGAGAATATATATGTTATAAGCCAGGATTAGATGTATAAAATATTTTTGAAAACATTCATTTAAGATTTGGGCAGATTTTCCAATCCACAAGTTAAAGTTCATCTGAAAATTAAATTTCTCTTTTCCTAAAAGAAGAATTTTCTGAGTTTTTGTTTTGTTTTTAATTTTGCCAGAGGGTGTGGGTATGTGTGTTCATTGGGTCCAGGGGGTGGAAGAGAAAGAAAGAAAGCACCCCCATTGGTCAGGCTGCAGTTCTCTTCCTCCCACCTTTTGGGATTCTGGCGTGCACCCATACATGCGTGGCATGGTTCTCAAGCCTCTGGGTCCAGGACCAGAATTGAGCAGTTGGCCATGTGTGATCACATGACCTTAACCACCATGCCACAGATGAGTCATTATTTTCTAAACAAGTGAATTAACAAGTTATTTGCATGGCTCTCACACCACTTTGAAAATGTAACTTATTTTTGAATGTTAAAGTCTATTATAAATTATACATATATATGTGTGTGTCTGTATATATATGTGTGTGTCTGTATATATATGTGTGTGTATATATATAATATATATGTGTGTATGTATATATATGTGTGTATATAATATATATGTGTGTATGTATATATATATGTGTATATATAATATATGTGTGTGCATGTATATATATGTGTGTATATATATAATATATATGTGTGTGTATGTAATATATATGTGTGTGTGTGTATAATTGACAATATTGGCAATGGTAGGATTTGGAGACATATTTTCTTCATATATAAACCCAGGTGTTGAGCTAGTCCTAGAGCCTAGTGGTTAAGGGAGCTAAATCCCACATGCCCATGGTGTTAGAGCCCCAGCCTGGTGGCTTGAACAACATGCCAGGAACAAGTACATGTGTACATGTCCCTAATCCCGACAGAATGGAGAAACTGAGGGTAAAGGATTGCAGTGTGATCACACTCCACTGAGGGGTGCTTTTTTCTCTCTCTCACTCACTCTTCTTTTGGGAAACAAACATGACCTCTAGCAATTACAAACCAAACAAAACCCAGGTGTTCGTTTTACTTAACAAGTAAAAACCAGATATTGAAAAGGTGTTTTTATAATTACATGTATTTGTTTACTTTGTGTCAACCATCATTTAAATATTTTTTAATTAAAAATTTTTTTTTTTGTAATTTGTTGTAGGGTGTTATGTTCTCATCAGAAAGAGAGAAAGAGAGAGAGAGAGAAAGCATTCCCCAAGGGATCACACTGTGATCCGTTTTCTTTCATTCTCTTCTCTGGATTGTGAGCATGCATGCACACATGCCCAGCATGTTTCTCAAGTCACTGGATCCAGGACTCATACTGCACAGTTGGCCATGTGGGATTCAGGCACTTTAATCACCATGCCACCTGCTGGCCTCAGCCATAAATACTTTTAAGAACATGAAAAGAAATAATAAATCTACTTAATTTAATAAATATTATTACTTTTCTCTTGTTTCATGCCTGCCATAATTTTTTATTCTTTCTTATATGCTGCAAACATTTTAGAATGTAAATCTAGCACAAGTGGTATGAAAATTTACCCACCCTTCTTTTTCAATTTTTCCTCTTTCTCTCTCTCACTAAAGAAGCTTCCATTTTCCCGCACCAAGGGTCACATTTTAATATTAATCATAAGAAGTACTGCTTAGTCTGTCTTACAGAACAAAAGCAAAGACCTAACATTTTCAAACATTTTTCCCAGAAGTGAAATTTGTAATACAGTTGGTTTCACACATATATTTTGGTTTCTGTGATTATTTCTTTTTGTTTACAAATATTTTTTTGCATTATTTATTAAGTATTTAAAACCTTATTTATTTATTTAAACAGAGGGGATGATAAGATTCTCCAGTGTGCCAAATTAGAGGCAGATGATCCAGAGCAATGGCTGGAAAGGCATGTCGATGTTATTTCATCTGGCAGAAAACAACAGATGTTTTCCCAACGGATATATAGGGAGCTAGCGGACCAGTGTTTATTGTGTTAGTAAAACAATCAGGAGGTCTATAACTGTATGGGCAACATATACTTATATTTTTGTGTGTCTTAAAAATTCTCTTGTCTAGACAGGCTGTAATTGGGTACGGCTGTCTTGTGAGAAGGCGATGTCTCAGCGTGATGTATGTGAGAAACGACCTGACAGCAAGAGCATTTCAAAATGCTCTCTAGGCAGTTGGTGAAGCAGAGCACCACATGGTGTGTTGTGTGTGTGTGTGTGTGTGTGTGTGTGCGCGCATAAAATTTTTGCCAAGAAGTCATGAGGCCAATTGGTTATTTTATTTTAGATTTTTTCAAAAATGAGAAGTTAAAAACTTTATTCATTTGCTTAGCACGCTGTTATGCTTACCAAATCCACCTGGCTTTGAAATAGATTTACAACTAATGCCAAAAAATTCTTAGCTTTCTTCTTCTTTTTTTTTTTTTTAATATAAGAGGCACAAAAATAAAGTAGTTACTCAGACTCAAACATTCTAATTACCTGTCATAGAAAACTAGGCCACTTTTTCCCCTTTAATAGGCCTATTCAAGTATGTGAATGGAAAAATCCAGAGTTAGGACTCTTTAAAGTTTATCCCATGGCCTTGATAATGGTGATAATGCAAGAGAATGTTTTATTTGGAATATTTTTGGAGAGTTCTAAGACTGGGAAGATCCGTTTCCGGTCAGCAACTGTTCATAAGCAATACAGGATAAATAAGCGTCACTTTAACATGATTGTAAATAAGGCATAATTCATAGAACATTTTGCTGGTAAAACCTGTAGTACACGATGTTTATTAGATGTGAAGTACCGAAGAGAAAGAAGAGGGAGACAAGACTTAGATGAGTCCTGGTCTCATTTTATTCTTCCCCACCCCATCCTCTCTGCTTCCTCAGGCAGCCCTCCCTATCCTGACCTCCTTTCCACTCTGCAGAAAGGCCAGGCATCCTCCTGTTTCTCTTCTCCCAGAAACTCTGAGAGAAGACTTGATCCCTCTTTCTGGCAGTGCTTTGTTCCAAGGTTGTCTTCTCAGGAAGAACTTTCATGACTCTTCTCCCAGATTTAATTATACAACCATCCTGCACCCAAGTACAGTAGTTGAATGAGAGGCCAACAGAGTCATTACAGACCTGGGAGAGTAAGGCGATGAATTGTAGTCTGAACACATTACAATAAAAATGTGCCAAAGGCAATTAGGAAAACAAATCTGAGGCTCTTTGACCACATGTACTGTGAGGATGAAGACCTTGTTCTTCACTGTTCTTAACAATCCATCTGCCAACACTGCAGAAAATGTCTCCATCACTCTGAAGGGAGGCACAACTACTGACATGTACTCTGGAGGAACCTGTGGAGAATATTCAATCCTATCCATATAGAACTCAACCTTCTTGGGAAGAAAAAGACAAAAGGTGGGGCAAAAGAAACTGGCTACTGTTTGCACCATCCATAGTCATCTACATGATTAAGGGTGTCAAAAGGAGCTTCCATGGGACCAGCAGTTGGCGTAATGGCTATGTCACTGGACTCCCATGTAATTGACCACGGTTTGAGTCCTGGACCCAGCAGCTTAAACTCATGCCAGGCACATGTGCGTGTGTGCCCAAGGTCCCGAGAGGAGAATAAAGGAGAAGGGATTGCAGCGTGGCCATTCACCCTGGGGGGTGATTTCTCCCTTTCTGTCTCTCTCTGTCTTTCTGGCAAGCACGTGTGCCCTATATCAAAAAAAAAACTCTCAAAAAAAAAAAAAAAAAAAAAAAAAAGATTCCTTTAGATAACGGGG
>NW_006159754.1:5433086-5436900 GCF_000334495.1 Tupaia belangeri chinensis | reverse complement strand
AAAAAAAAACCCCAAAAAAAAAAAAAAAAAAAAAAAAAAGAGCTTCCATTAGTATACGTGGTCTGTGTATGCTCACTTCCCTAGCAGAGTCATTATTCAAAATGGTCTCTTGTTGACATCTGAAATTTCTTGGGTAAAAAAATATATCCACAGAGTTCAGATGAGGCCAGATATTACTTCTTCAGTATCTAATGCCCAGAAAGGTGAGTTAATTCTTAAAAGAAATGAGATTGAACTTGTAACAAATGCAGCTGCTTTGACTCAGCACATCATAATAGTTAAAAACTCGGTTATTAGAAAATGTTTAGATTGCATCTGTGTGTCTTCAAAAGGAACAGTTCAGCAAACTGATGAATACAATCTAAGAGTTGCCCAACTATAGAAAAAGTAAGATGCCAGGTGTATCTTAGGACTTATTTGAGATATTTTAAAGCTGTAATGAAAGATCTTAACCAGAAAAAGAAAAAAAAGATAGAAAGAGAAACAAATCTGTAGCAAAGAAAGGACATAAAATGTAGTTGTATACCTTTAGGAGTCCTCAAATAAAGGTAAAATGGATATCAAGACTACTTCTTCTGGGCAGGATGTATTCACAGCAACAAGAAAAGCTAGACAAATGTTTAAAAATTTAAAATACTTGGGTATCTATATACACATAATCAGTTAAGTATGTATATATTAGAGAATTACAGAAAACTTAATTTGTTAGCCAATAAAACATTAATCTCTAGCTAAAAACCACAAAACTAAGTCAATGCCTATCAAAACACCTTAATAGCAAAAAGTTAGTATGCAAAAAATTTATTCTCTTATGAAAGTCAGATTCTCTGTACACTCTGCAGAGATGTCTGCATTAGAAATTTTAAGCACTAATTGCCTGAATTTAGAAACTCCTGGGATTTATAAGTGTCAGAAGGTCAAAATACCAGGGCAGGTAAGTGAAGGCTTGTTTGCATCAACTCGCAATTGGGCTGAGGTGCTGCAAATATTTTGTATTAAGTGAAAGGATGAAAAGGGAAACCAACCCAAGGGAATGGTGTGTTAAAAGCTGGTGGTTCCAGAAGGGCTTAGAGGAAAGGAATTGTTAGAAGTCCTTTGGGAGAGGAAAAAAAAAAGAAGCAAAACATTTAACTAACTACAAATGGAAAATTATCTGTTGATGATAATGTGTATGGTAATACCTTTAACTTCATATACAGTATATTCATGCTGGGAAACATTCATTTTACATGTTGTAAAGATGTACAATGATTGAATGTTTTTTAAAAAATAAGAAAATAAAAGAATTTTTAAAAAATGCCCTTTGGGGTTGACTTCTTTAAAATAGCTAACAGTGCTTGCTGCAGATAGCCTCATGTTGCATCCGTTATTAGTTTTTTCTTTTTTAGTCTTGGTTCTCCCATGGAGACAGCAGTTCATTGCTGCTTTCTTCTGTATGTACCCAATATGTTATTTTCCTAATGACCCTCATGTACATGCCAGGTTGTGGCAGATGAGGTAGAAGACCCTAAAGAGAAATCTTGCAAAATATGTTTTCTTCTTCTGTTTGACCTTTCATCGATCTCTGCTGAAACTTGGAACTGTGCTTCTTACCCACCCCCTCTCCTCTGTTGTTTTCTTTCTCTCCAGTGTGCTCCACTTCTGAACAAACAATCTTGAGCCAGCTCAGTAGCTGTATTCTATCCTTCACGGCTTCCCCAGTCTCAGAGAGAACAAAGACAAGTGACAGGCGCCCTGGAAACAGCAGCACTGCCAGAGCTGGGAGGCCGAAGGGCAGAGGGGAGCACCTTTGCCTTGAAGCACTTAAAATCAGTGCCTTTTGGGATTCACATGCTTCCTTTCATTTATCTGCTGATTGTATTATAAAAGTAATGTGCTCATAAAAAGTAAAGCAAATATAGAATGTAAATTCCTCCTCTACATCCCCCCCAATGTAATATCTTATATGAAGCACTTTCTCAGTCCTATCTTATACATATATGAGCATGTATATACTTATATACAAACATCTATGCTTTCCCATCTATTGTGTACATTCAAGAATAACTTACAATGATAAAATGCACACTTTTCAGTTAATGAACTTTGACAAATGTATACACCCGAGAAACTCTCCCAATTAAAATATAGAACTTATCTATTACCCTAGGTAGTTCTTTCAGGTCTCTTTCCAGTCAATTCCAACAACATCCCAGAAGTAAACACAAGTCTGACTTCAAATGTCATAGAGGGGTTTTATCTTTTCTTAAGCTTTCTTTACAGTTCTTGTTTATGATTTCCTTTGTTCTGTACTGTGCTTTGGAATTCCTCCATGTTATCGTATGTATTGGTTTAAGTTGTTTCTCTCTGGCGGTAAGTAGTATTTTATCTTGTATTAATGTCAGTTTTTAAAATGTCTTTTTTGTCTTTTTTTTGAGAGGTTTTTCTATAGGGTGCATGTTCTCGCCAGAAAGACAGAGAGAGACAGAGAGACAGAAAGTGAGAAATCATCCCTCAGGGGGGATGGCCACACCACAATCCCTTCTCCTCCATTCTCCTCTGGGGATCTTGGGCACGCACGCACACACGCCTGGAGTGAGTTTAAGTTATTGGGTCCGGAACTCAAACTGTGATCGACTACATGGGAGTCCAGCAACATAGCCATTATGCCAACTGCTGGTCCCTTTAAGATGTCTTTCTATCAATGCACATGTATACAGTGTGCTGGAGAGAAACATAAATAGTATTATGCTATGTGGCAATTCTGTAACTTTCTTTTCATTTTCCCACTTAGAACTACAGCCTGAGCATGCATCTCTAAACATCTATGTAGATTTACCTAATTCTTTTCTGAAGTAGCATAGTCGTCCCACATAGATACGTGCCACATATTATATACTCAACTATTTGTAATTATATATGCTCATTATCAAAATAGTTTTGTAAATTAAAGTCATGTTTGCACTGTTTCAAAAAATTTACACAGTAAAGACATGTCTAAAATAAAAATACTAAAACATCTAAATCAAAAAATCCATTTTCACTTTCTCATCCCAAGTTCTGTTGTGAAGATAGAGCCATTTCTAACAGTTTTTAAAAATAGGAAGGTGGGAGTTACAAGAAAATGCACAGTCACCATGGTGCACACTGCTAAGATGCTGTGCTCCATAGGCTGGGACCATGGGAGGCCTGGGTTCAGTTTCTGGTCCAGCCTAAAAGCTGAGTGCACTGCCTGTCCTATAATCCCAGTGACAGGGAAGGCCGGGGCAGGAGGATCACAACAGAGCGAAAGCCTGTATTTAAAAAAAAAAAAAAAAAAAAAAAAAAAAAGCCCAAAACAACAACAACTATATAGAGATAGTGCAATGCTACTTTTATAAACTTTAGAACTGTCTCTTCTTTGCTATGAAGGTGAGGAGGTTTAGTATTTCTGTACTATTCTTACATCTTTTTCGTATCTCTTCCAGATTTTTATTTTGGTTATATTATTATTTTCACATTATAATCATCTTTATCTTTAGTTCTGCAACAATTATTAGTCTGACACATTCTGTCCAGATTTGGGTTTTATAAATATGTAAAGGAATATTTGAACCTATTAAAATATAAGTTTTATTTATTCAAGAACCAAGTAGTATGAATAGTGTTATAGGTCATTTAAGTCTGGCCGCTTCTTCTCACAGTCAATGAAAAGAGAGGCAGAGGCTAGAGAAGGGAGTTTATTTCTGTAATCGGTTATAGGGAGAGAGCAAGCATCACCCAACTGTCCGGAAAAGCTCAACACATGCTCAGTATTTGTGGATACAAGATATAAGCACATGCAAATCGTTCCTCA
>NW_006159754.1:5426839-5433055 GCF_000334495.1 Tupaia belangeri chinensis | reverse complement strand
GTCAATCACTTTCCCATGAGTAATTATCCTGATTCCTGTTCTACTTCAAATACTGATTCCCAATTTCTCATCTGACCATTTTTCAAACAGACCTCCCTGTGACTCAGCCCTTGGCGACATTATTCTCATTAGAGGCCTTTCTAGATTTCAAAATGGCTGCTGTCCTGCTAAATCTCTTAGCTGGTCTGCTTCAAATATACCCACTCAAATATACCCACGATGTCTATCATGGTTGTATTTTATTATGAAAAAGTGAGAAGGCCTCTCCCTAATCACCTCTGATCTTATAGAATCAGTGCATGAGCTTTAGTATATTCAGTATAAGCATCCTTTTGCATATTAGGTACCCAGCAGTAATATCAATAAACCAGTAGTTAACAATTTTCTTATATTTGTTAGTCTATTCAGGAACCAGGAAGATACGTTAGAAAACCAATCAGCAGTCCTCTTTAGCAATGGGGCATGTTGATCTAGAGTGGTTTGAAACCAAGTTGCACTGTCTAGTTTTTTAAACACTTGTCTCTACTTGAGAGGGTGTATTTACATAAGAACAACTAGCCTCCGTCTCTGGTGGACATGGTTTCACCCTGCTGTGATGAATCCATGACTTGAATCCTCACTGTCCATTGTATTCAAGGCTTTTTAACATTCAGCAATTCTCAGGAAACTGAGCCAGAGACTGCACCAGGGTACAACTCAGAAGAGCATAACACCCACACATGTTTACGAAGTTTTTCACTAGTGGAGTTCTCTAACAAGTCCTTGTTATTAGGCATGCTAGTGTGAGAAAACATCTCCTCCACAGCCTTTTGGCTTGGTTTATTTAGTCAGAGTTGACAAAAACAACTCCATTCTGATTGTGAAAACTTTCACATTTGCCCCTCTTGACCTATATCTCTCTACATAAGAATCCTCGATTACATACTCTATATTCGTACTCTTTGTCCGTCAGTGCCAGCAAGGACCTGTCCTGGGTTGATCTAGTTGTACCATGGTGGAGGGTGTGACTGGAGACCAAGAGTCAGTGTAAAAACTCATTTGGGGGGGCCACATTTGAGCATCAAGGGGAGACTTGGAGGGAGTGGCTCTCAAGCCAAGTTTACCTGAAGTCCATTACCCTAAACTTGTCAGGGACGTGTATTTAACGTAACCTTGGGAAAGCCTGGGAAAGTCATAAATTCATATGGACTGTCTGAGTGCTTCTGTAGTAATTCCTATATTTTATTAAGGCTCGTAGGTTTGGGGACTCCTGATTTCGTTCCTAAGACACACCTCCTGTAATGTTCTAGTCCGCCATTCCTTGTTCCTTCACACCATTAGGATTCCAGTCTGAGTTGATGTGAGGAATACAACAGACCTTCTGGGTCTGGTGTATCCTCTGGGTGTTCAGTATGAAACTGCTCCTGCTGCGTCTTTTGACTTATCTAATCTTTCATCAGCAGCTAGTAAAATATTCATAAGCTCCTGAATAGCTGTCCAAGTAGGGCAGTAAGTGACAAAAATGGTGGTACATAGCTGTCATCCTCTGAGGTCCTTTCCAGAGAGAGGATTAGAATTCAAGGGTTACAGCTCTCCAATACTGAGATGGGGCTCCCTGCTGAGTCATCCCCACCAGGTACTGATAAAGGGGCTAATGCCCTGCCCTGAACTCATGTATTTCCAGACCAAAAGCAGTTCCCTACCTCTTATACGGGGGAAAAAGGCTCTGCAGCCTCTTCATAATGGGGCAGGAGTTCAACCCCTTTTTCAGTTCTTGAGAGTGATGGAGCAGAAGAGTTCAATGAGCCCATTAGCCTCTGAGTTTCAATTTCTTTCTCTGTCTCCGTTTAACCATCAAGGCCAACTTTCGCCTGACATTGCACCATTAATTTGATTCATCCCAAAGGACTAACTGAAGGCACTGACCTTGTGTTACCCATTCGGAGCACGCACACAACACTCACACAAGACACAAATTACAATGTCACCAACGGCAAAAGGCCACAGATTACAAAAGTGTGCCTCAAACTTAAGTGACCTTAGTTTCTCTCAGGGCAAAGTTTAGAACTTATGTTACCCTCACAAATGCTCACACAAGACACAGGTTACACTGTCACCCACTACAAAAGGCGCACGGACTACAGAAGTCCACTCCAAATGCAAGTGACGCTAGTTTCTCTTCGTATAACATCCAGAGGGTTCCGTCTCACCAACAGAAAAGGTCTTTGACTCATAGGTTTACAATCTGGTTTCACTTACACAAAAAAGCACGTCTACCCCCAACCTCCATTCTTTTTTTTTTTTTAAAGAGGTTTTTGCTATAGGGCACATGCATGCACCAGGGAGTAAGAGACAGAGACAATCAGGAGAAAAGTGAGAAATCACCCTCATCACCTACAGAGAATGGCCACACCACAATCCCTTCTCCTCCATTTTCCTCCTGAGATCTTAGGCACCATGCACATGCACCTGGCATGATATTCAAACCTCTGGGTCTGGGACTTGAACTGCTGTCAGCCTTGTAGGAGTCCAGCGATGTATCCACTGTACCATCTGCTGTCCCACCCCCCATTCTTATTCCAACTAAAGTCAGTGGCAGATCTTGACGGCAAGTACTCTAAAAATCCTCAGAACTAAACTGGTTCCAGAAGCTGTAGGGAGTTTCCAGTTTCTAGATCGATTCTTCTCTCAGTGCCATTACCAGCCAACTAAGCTCAGCTACTGCTTCTCATAATCAATGAGAGGCAGAGACTAGAGAAGAAGAGAGTTTGCTTCTATAACCAGTTATAGGCAGTCAGTCAGCAAGCACCCACAAACTGTTTTGAGAAGCTCAACATATATATTCTCAGTACTTATGGATACAGGATACAAGCACATGCAAATCATTCCTTACTATAATATGAATAATCACTTTCCCCTGAGTAATTATCCTGATTCTTGTTTTACTTCAAATACCCATTCTTGATTTCTCATCTGACCATTTCGCAAACAGACCTCCTTATCACTTAGCACCTTGTAAGTGTTTTCATTAGAGGCCTTACTTCACTTTTTCTTTTTTTCCTTTAATTTTTTTTTGTTGTTGTTATAGGGTATGTGCACTCACCAGAAAGACAGAGGAAGAGAAATTGAGAAATTATCCCCCAGGGGTGATGGCCATGCTGCACTCCCTTCTCCTCCATTTTCCTCTTGGAATCTTGGGCACACACCTGTCATGAGTATCAAGCTACCAGGTCCTGTACATGAACCGTGGTCAGCCATGTGGGAGTGCAGTGCCTTAACCACTGTGCAACCCTCTGGGCCCTTAGAGGCCCTTCTTAATTTCAAAATGGCTGAAGTCCTACTAAACCTCTAAGCTGGTCTGCTTCAATAGGACAAAAGGAATAAATGTACTCATGTGAAAAAATCCTGTACTACCTAAAGGTGATCATTCCATATGCTGGAGAGTGGAGCAATTCATTTTATCTGCTTTTCATACTTTTTTTAGGGTTTATTTTCTTCCTTTCTTTTTTTATTTTGTTTTGTTTTGTTTGCCTTAGAGCATGTGCACTCGCTAGAGAGAAAGAGAAAAGAGACAATGAGGGGGAGAATGAGAAATCACACCCAGGGGTGATGGCCACACTCCAATCCCTTCTCTTTCATTCTCCTCCCAGGATCTTAGGCATGTACGTACAGGAGCCTGGCATGATTTTCAAGCCACAAGGTCTGAGACTTGAACAGCAGTTAGCCATATGGGAGTCCAGTGGTATTAACACTACACCATCTCCTGAACCCTGGGATTTATTTTCTACATCATTCATCAACTAGAATTTGTATTTTGTGCTTACTTTTTTCTTTGTATAACTGTTTCATTTTATGGGATTATTATCACAGATATTTTTCCTTGCCATGTCTATAATGATTTACTATGAGCATTTGCATTTTCAAAATATTAACTTATTCACATATAGTTATGCGCTACTTAATGATGTTCTGGTGAAGGATGGACAACATGTACAATTGGAGGTCCCTAGCTAAGCTAACAATGGGGTAAAAATTTCCTATTGCCTGGCTGTACCATGATCATCCTTCTGTCAGTACAACGCATTACTCCTGTGTTTGTAGTGATGCTGGGGTAAGCAAATCTATCGCACTGCCAATGATATAAAAATATAGCACATACAATTAGGTACAGTACATAATACTTGACAATAAACAAATATGTTACTGGTTTATTTATTTATCATCATATTTTTATTATTATTTTAGAATGTACTCCTACTTATTAACAAAAAAATATTTATTGTAAATAGTATGCTATATAATGCCAGCAGGAGCCTCATATACTTATATTTACACATTTCTTAATCACGTCTTTTACTCTTGTGCTTGATTTATTGTCATGTTGGTTTTTCATCACAGCTCTTCCCAAAGACATGGGAAATGCAGAGTTTGGAAGACAGTAACATTGAAGAGCCTAATCCCTCCATGTAGGCCTAGGCTAATAATGTGTGTACTTCTGTCTTAGTTTTTAAGAAAAAAAAAAAAAGAAAAGTTTAAAAAACAGAATAAGAAAAAATTTAAGTAGAAAAAAGCTTATACAATAAGGATATAAAGAAAATAGTTTTCTACAGCTGTATAATGTATTTGTGCTTTAAACCAATTATTATTACAGAAGGGTCAAAAAGTCTTAAAAAGTTTGTAAAGCAAAATATTACAGTAGGCTTAGGTTAATTTATTATTGAAGAAAGAATTTTTTTTCATACTAATATGGCTATATCTTTGGCAACTTTTCCCAGACCTAGAGCAATTTAAAGAGACTCCAAGCCTTCCTTTTTACATAGTCACTAATTAGTTCATAGGATAATTTTTGTTCTTCAAAATTTTTAAAATTGAATTTCTCATCCTAATGAATGACTTTAAGTATAGAGCTGATGTCATTTTAAAATATTTTTAAAATACTGCTCAGACACTCTTTTTAGAGGTTATTAGAAACTCCATCTCAACAAAACCAGTTAGGCAAGTTCCCTCCTCCCACCCCAGCCAGAGACTAAGTGAACTGGAGAGGATGTGGATTCAGGCTAATTCAGCCTGTCAGAGGGCAGGAGAGGGGAGTCAGGCCCAAAACAGAGCAATTAGCTGAAAAAAGTGGCAAAATAGTAAGATACCTCTTCTCTCCTGAGGAACCAGCTCAGGAAAAGAGCCTAACATGTATGATGTTGGCTTACCCGTAGGAATTCAAATGTGAGAGTACAGTGGCCATCTTAGATCAAAATAGTTTAACACTATAAAGATTTGAAGGAAGGGCTGGAAGGAGTGAAGGACTGGAATGGGAGAAAAGAAATTGACAAAAGGAAAGAGATTGGGTGATCAACAACGTTAGGCTGGGGAAGGAGTCTGAACCAGAATCCAGGTGTGAAGAAGAGTCCATGTAAGTAAAAGGAAGAACACAACTCATTAATTCAAAGAAGAGGATGCAGACTTGGTAACAGAAAGACAAAAGAGACCCTTTCTCAGATTTCTGTCCTCTTGTGTAATACGTGATGAGATAAGATATCGTGAACCAGGAACAGAGGTGTCAGCACACTCAAAATGGAGAAGAGAAGCAAAAGATGACAGGGAGGGAATCGGCAAAATTGCTGAGGTCACAAGCTGGGCTTGGAGGCTGAGTCGATTGTGTTCTGAATAAGCGTCTTTGCGTGATATTTCAACATTACGGTTGAAGGCTCTTAAGAGATGAGCAGTACGGTCAATGTTTACTAGACAGGGACAATGGGAGGAAAATGAAGTGGGGAGTTTGAGAGGTTAATCAGAGTAGTAGAAATAATGATCCTACCTTTCTTTATACGGAAGGAAATTAATATAAAATGGAACTAACAGAGAAATTGTAAAAAGGTTCATTGATCAACGATCAGAATGAGATAGAAGAACTGGTAGAAGTAAGCTGAGCAGAAAATAAGGATATTAGAAAATGACACCTCCATATATCATACATCATCCTCAGCTTCTCCCTTATCCTCATATTCATCCTATAAGCAAGTCCTGTTAACTCCACAACCAAGATCTTTCCAGAGCCTGTCTGTTTTTGCCTATCCTTGATAACACGCATGTCTAATGTACCATGAAAGCACCGTGATACCTGCTGTTGGACATTGGACATGCGGCCACTCTTGTCTCTCTGGCCTTCTCTTAATGTTATCTCTTGATAGTAGCCAGACAGACTAATCTGCACTAAGTCTGGTGTCCACACCCCCCCCCCCC
>NW_006159754.1:5423611-5426613 GCF_000334495.1 Tupaia belangeri chinensis | reverse complement strand
TCCCCAAGTCTGGGTTCCCACCCCCCCCCCCCCCGATTGCTCTCAATCACATTTTAAATAAAATCTAAATTCTTTGCCAAGGTCTCCAAGACTTTAAGAGGTAATCTTCCCTGCAGACCTATGATTTTTGTCTGGACTACACTTATCCCTGATGAAGAAGTCATGGCATTAAGAGCCTGTGATACTGGGTGGGTGATCCACATGGCATTAGCATATAAAGAATATAAGAAAGCTATGATGTCATGAAAAGCTTCCCTAGAGATTTGAACTATTGTTTGATCATTCATTTGAATAAAATTGTAATATGACTCAGGAAAAGCAATAGAAACATAGTACACTGTAAATTTTTTAAATAAATGCACCAAATTATTTATGTCACCACCAATTAATTAGTACATTGTCTGGTAGAGCTGCTATCCCATACATTTTAATTGGTTGAATAAATAAATGGTTGAATAAACAGAGTTCTATAGCATAGATGTACTGCAATCTATTACTCTTGCCTGTCAGGCATCTATTTCCTCTGATTTTACTTTGGGAAATAATTTAGTCTTCACTGCATGCAGTCTCATTAGGACTGTCAGTCAAGTAGTTCCACTCCCTCCTGAGCAAGTGACTAGGGTAAGCCAGTCACAGCTCTTCTTCAGGGAATTTGAATCTTAACTAGGAAAACTGTTGGAACTACTCCCTGTCAACAGTTATCATTGGGAGAACCCTAAATTCCTAAGACATCTTGCTTCTCTCCTTTCCCCCCTCACTATTATGATTTGCATAATAACTTCTTTATAAGTTCTTTCTTTTTGCGCTAAGTTAAGCAGAGTCATTTTCTCTCATATGTAGCCAAAGGACCACAAGTAAATAACTGAAAATCTCACATAATTAAGAGAAAGCCTATTTGTTTCAACAACTATTGAGTACTGCTATATGCCAAACTCAGTAGTAGGTACAAAAAAACATTTCAACATTTTGTTAGAAATAGTCTTCATCTTCAAAAAGCATAAAGTTATATTTTTTAGAGAGAGAAAGGTTGTGATAACTACGAAATAAAAAGAGATTAGGCATACAAATGAGAGTGAAGTGTCAAAATGATTGAGAAAGTAGATCTCCCCAGTTGGAGTGAATATGGCAAAACCAACATTTGGCCCAAGTCTAGCATCTGGGCGTGCTGACGTGGGGGAAGTACCATGGATCAGCGCAAGCAGTGCACAGAGGTATGTGTGGTGATGAGCAGATATTAATAGATCATTGTGATACATTCATGGAGGAGAATGATGAGGAGTTACTTTGCAAATAATGGATTGAGCTGAAAAAGTAAGGCTATGAAAAGTCTGGTTTGGATTTTGTAGACAATAGGAAGACAAAAACATTATTTATACATAATTGTGCTTGGAAAAATCAAAGCTATTAAGTCATATATGACATACTGGAGCAAGGAAAAGATCAAAATGAAGAGAAAAGGTATTAGAGTAGTCTAGTCAAGGAATAATTAGTATCAGAATGAAAACAAAATTGGGGCCAGCCAGTGATATGGTGGTTAAGATCCTGGACTCCCATATGCGGTGGTCCGAGTCCCAGACCCATGACTTGAAAATCATGCTAGGCTAATGTGCCTACAAGCCCAAAATCCCAAGAGGAGACAGGAGAAGAAGGGATTGCCATGTGGCCACCTGCTGGGGGTGATTTATCACTATCCCTCCCTGTGTCTCTCTCCTGCCAGCATATGTGCCCTATGGCAAAAACTTATAAATGAATAAATAAATAAATAAAGTGTCTGTCTAATTGATGATAAAAAAAAGAGTAGAGTCCTGAACTGAATAAAATGCTGAAACTGACAAAAAAATATTCCACAGCTCTGTATTTCAAACCCTCATTTTTCTGCCTTTTCTGTCCACCTTCACTTGAATAACTCAGTATTATCATAAACCAACATGTCTGAAGACAAACTTATTGCTCCTTTTCCTCTCCCCCACAAGTCATTACACCTTTTTTTCTCAAGCTTAGAAACATCTCTGCTTCTTTCTGCCCTTCTACACCCATCAGTCTCTACATCACATCGATTAGACAAGTCCCTTAGTCACTCATGCTGGGCTCACTGCATCAGCTTCCTAATAAATCTCCCTGTTCCCATTTTCTCCCCACTGCATAGTAGAACATCAATAAACTCTGTCTAAGTTGGTAAATTAATCTGTCGAGCACAACACAGCTTTTATTGCCATATGGATCTGCTCAAAACACCTTTAAAAAAATATTTCCATCTTTAAGAAATGAAATGGATCCTGAGTACCCCATACTTTGTTGCATGATATTTTTTCTATTCTTTTTTATTTCTCAAGGTCTACTATGTTATTCATGTGTACATGTGTGTAGGAGGTATGACTGCAGACATGGCATACACCAACAGTAGAGCCAACGAGGGCAAGGCATGAAAGACTTGGAATTTTCTAAGGTGAAGGCCATATTTTCTATCTACCACCATATTACTAGTTTTAAATTCTGAAGGACTTTGATGGGAAAAGGAAGAAATGAAAGAAGCAGCTCCTATAGGTATATCTATGAGGGTGAACCCTGACAAGCTAACTTGGAATTATGTACTGAGCTACTTGGAATTCAAAGTTTTCTATCAGTTGAATGTATCTGCATGATGTTCAAATTTAATTCATATTATTCCAAAATGAGTTACCCTGTGTATCAACAGATTCATTAAACATGTCTGTTCACACATACAGATTCATATCCAGTCCCAGATCTGCCTACCTACTCCCCAGCCCTGAAACCTGCCTTCCCCTGTGCCTTAAAGACTGCCACTCAAAGCAACCATCCTGTACTGCTTCTCCCCTATGCCCCAGCTTGCATCCTCTAAGCTGACTCTGCTTGGCCAAGGGGGGGGGGGGCGGGTTCACCCTGCTGCCTTGGTACTTCATATACACTATCAGTTAAAGAAAGCTTGTGCTAAAAAAAAAAAAAAAAAAAAAAAGTTTAGTAAAAAACCCCAAGTTTCCTTT
>NW_006159754.1:5395281-5423599 GCF_000334495.1 Tupaia belangeri chinensis | reverse complement strand
AGTGAGCCAGGATCACGCCACTGCACTCCAGCCTGGGCGACAGAGCAAGACTCCGTCTCAAAAAAAAAAAAAAAAAAAAAAAAAAAAAAAAAAAAAAAAAAGTTTAGTCAAGTAACTGCAGTTTGCTTGACATGTGAAAATTACCAGAACCTAGGAAAGAACTATGTTCATTCTGCTAGAAAAGAGATTGCCAAGGTAGTTTAATCTGGCTTTAGTAAATATTAATGCTTATTCAGAGATCAATAACCTAAGAACGAGAAAGAGTTTCGGTGTCTCCAATCTCTGTTGAATATTGATTTTAAAATGGGTTTAAAAAAATGTTGCGTAGTCACCTTTCCTTTAAATGCCTTTAAAGGAAAAGATCTTCATTTGATTGTGGCACTCAAGTCTGGTCCTGTCTGAAGTCAGACTGAGAAATAGACAGTATAAGAGCAAAGTGACAGTTTTCTTAGCTCAAAACCTGAGTCCCTTCCATCTTGTGCAAAGTCTGTGCTTTCAGGACGGGGAAGGATACAATGGCAGTGTTCTCAAATTTAATGAGTTCAGAAACCACACTGTTTTGATGGGATTTCAGATTGGCACTGTTTGCAGAGGGTGTAAGGAGAATAGGATGACAGATGTGTTTATTATAAGATTGTTTAGTCTGAATGCATAAATTTAACAATTATAGGACTTTGAAGTGTTCTTTTTTAATTTAGACAGTACATTTATGATATACTTTTTTTTTGGCAAAGTCTTGGAATAGATTCTTAAGGAGCTCAGGTTTAAGTCTGGGGAATCATTACTCAAATGTCTTCATGTTGGCAGGTTCTGACTTCATTGTTATTATAAAACTGGCATTGTTTCAAACATCTGGATTGTCTTACTGTGAAAATAAAAGCCACAGTGACAACGGAGACTCAAGTTATTTTTTGATGTTTTAAAACACACGTAGCAGACTTTTTACTAAGGCATCTATTCGTTTTCAGTCTGTTCTTAGAGCCTTGTTCTTTTCTTCTCTAATTACTAAACCATAATTCATCAGAACTGCAAGCGTGGACCTCATGAGTTACTTTTCCTCCAGAGGAAAAAGGAACAGCTCACAGTGGCGATGATAAACTTGGTCTCCAGAGCTTTCACATATAAATTTATATTTTGTGAAAAGAAAACTACATATATATCATTTTTAGTAAAAATTTCTCAAGTCTAATATTAATTTATCCACTTAGCAAATATTCATTGACTATCTATAATATGTCATTGCTACATCAGGCACTGATATTCAATGATCAGCATAAGTGTGTCCTAGTCCTCAAAATTAATGGGCTGTCCCATAGTGCAGTGGTTAAAGGAGCTGGATGCCACATGGGGTAGTTGGAATCCCAGTCCCAATAGTTCAAAAAACACCCAGGCATATGTGCATGTGTGTGCGCCCAAATCCCAATAGGTTACAGAAATGAAGGAGAAGGGATTTTGGCATGACCACACCCCATTTAGGTGTGTTTTCTCCCTGTCTGTCTCTCCATCTCTGTCTGGTGAACACATGTGTATCATTGAAATTCTTGACGCAATTATGAGCAAACAAGAAGGTCAATTTATTCTTTCGCATATAAGCTTATCTACATGTCACATGTAGCTTGTTTCAGCTGCTAGCGTCCTTTCTATTGTTGTGGATTCTCAAGTAAACTGTCAAACATGTTCAAGAAACAGACTTTTGTAAATTATGCAAATAAATACAGTACAATTGTCATATGGATAAGTGCCACAGGAATGGCAGATAAGTTGCTATAAAACCATATCAAAGAAAAAGGAAAAGACTTGTCTCAGGAAGTGATTCGTATGTTAAAAACTGAGAAACAAGTAAGGGATTAAGAAGTCAAGAGGGAACCAGCAGTTAGCATAATGGTAATGGCTATGTCGCTGGACTCCCACGTAGTGGACCACAGTTCGCGTTCCAGACCTGGTGGCTTAAAATTCACGCCGGGCACGTGTGCGTGTGTGCCCAAGCTCCCGAGAGGAGAATGGAGGAGAAGGGATTGTGGCATGACCATCCCCCCTGGGGGGTGATTTCTCGCTTTCTGTCTCTATGTCTCTCTCTGTCTGTCTGGCGAGTGCACGTACCCTATAGTGAAAAAACCTCTTCAAAAAAAAAAAAGAAGTCAGGAAGTAGAGTATTTCAGAAGAAAATTTAAGGCAGAGGATATACCATTTGCAGAATTCCCATGGCAGAGGAAGATCACTGTCTTCCAGGACCTAAATGAAACTTGTATCCGAATGCAGAATGAGAACAAAGAGTTTAGCAACCATTTGGGAATTAAGAAATTGGTACATTTGCTGTTATCTTGTTTTCTCTTCATATGACTCTAGTTTGGAGTCATTTTCAACAAAGAAGAAAGCTGTATAGTTTGTCAGCTGGGGTTTGTTGAATGAGCTCTACAAATGTGTCTCTGTCCAGCTGGAGTGTGGGCAGGGTCATAAAAGTGATGGGTATTGTTCTCAGACTTTCTCCCTTTCCCCTGAGCCAAAATTGGAGAAGAAAGGAGTTTTAACTTTCTTAGGAAAAACAGAGTTAAAGCAGATCTTGAATCACCAGCTGCCCTCTATCACTACCACCCTTGAACGATAATACACACACATTAGGTAGCCCAGCTTGGTGGGAGAAAAGGAGAAGCCATGTCTCAAGCTTCTGTGAGGTTAGCAGGGTCATCTGCTGTTGTCCACTGGACTGAGAGAATAAGTCCGCTTCCGTGACATCAACACCACTAGTTCCACAGTGTAGAGCCTCAGAATACCAGCCACTAGAGTCAGCTACTTCTTTCTCTCCTTCTCTCTTTCTCTATATCATCTACATCTATATCTAATCTATAACTGTATCTATATTATACACATACACACATACTTATTTATGTAAGTTGACCATCTGTTTGCTCACATCTGAGTAAAGAATTTCAAGAATACATGCTACCTATAATTATGATGGAAGACATCACTGAATAACCAATTCCTTAATATCTCCCTGGTGTGCTGGAATGCAAACTCCCCTAAGGCTAGGAATCATGTCTTTCCTTTGCATCACTGTAACCCTAGTAGAGTGGCTTGTATGTGGTACTCAAAATATTTTTTCTGCAAATCAAAGAATGCTGTTATTTCTTTCAGTGAAGGAACAGCAGAAATGAAGGGGAAAAAAATCAGAGACCTGGAGCCCCAATGAGAAATCTAATCCTTGGCCATGAAGCAGGATCACTGAGTTAGGGGATCATGAGTTATGATTTCATCTTGAACCTTGAGACTGAAGTTTGCTTAAGATGAATGGACAGAGTGAGACGAGAATAAACAAAAAATAGAAATGACATAATAAATAATAGAATAGATAAATCTGGGGCGACCAAGAGGAGAGGCATTTCCCTGGAGGCATGTAAGCAGGTTCAAGTGATCTAAGAAAGGTGATCTGCAGAGGTGTTGCAAGCAGAGCAAATACTATGGGCAAAGGCAAGGAGTTAGGAGGATGGAAAGGTACGTGTGAGTGCATCGAGCAACTTTCAGGTCAGTGTTATGGGAAGTAAAGAACCAGCGAATAAGTCAGCTGCAGAACACAGAGTGCAAACCAGATTTCTGTTTTATAAAGATATTAGATGGATTATTGGGCTATATTTAAAGGAGACGTAACTTAGAAGGAAAAAAGGCTAGATGATTGGAGGGAAGTCAGAAATAAGTTATGGGTAAAAGGAGAGAGACAGACTCCAGAATCTTTAGTAATTCTTATAGCAACCCTTTTAATGACTTGCTCAGGGATTAGTTGAATAAATGAATCAATCAATCAACAATCAATGCATCAATGAACTAATGACAAAACTTTCCTCTAGGAGCTTACGTATCTAGAAGGAAAGAAAAAAAATGCAATTGCTAATTGTAGAATGAAAACAAAAAATGTTTACCTATCTTAAGTGAAAGTAAAAAAGTATTTTAAAATGGTCACACATGTCATGTAAATCAACTGAAAGAGCCATCTATTTTTAATTTTTTTCTCTAAGTCATGGTGCAAAATAGGAAGTGCTCTTGTAATTCTACAGAAGATTCAAAAGCATTGAAATGATATAGATCAAATTTAGTCTTTTTAATAACTTTTCTATTTGCATTTACAACATTTTTATTCTATTGGCTTAGTAACTTTTGGAATTTAAATATAATTAGATTCCTAAAATTACAGTTTACCTAAACTTGTAGTTACAATGTTCATTTCCTAAAAATATGTAATTAATCATAACCCCATATTGCCCAAATACTCATCATCATGATCTATAAGATCACCCCAAGTTCAGAACATGTCCCTCAATGGGCTGAAAATACTTGGTATGTCAAATAGATATTTGGTAATTTTCCTTCAATTAATCTATCCACTTTTATGCCCCGTTTTCAGCCAGAACTTGTATTCTGCACGAAGGCCTCAGAAAGTCAAACTACAACACAAAGCCCTATAGCTAGTGAGTGAAGGATCCAGGACAGAAATGACTTAGCCTCACTCTAGTCCAGTACCATGCATTGCCATTGTGGTCATAGCATTATAGTTTTGAATAAAATTAGATTAATTGAAATATAAATGCTTCATTTATCACCCTTCAAAGCTTGCTCCAGAATCTGGCCTGATTTTAAACATGAAAATGTTTGTGCCTTATTAATATTACATCTTACAAATGAGCATTTATTATTCATAGTGCTTCATAGCTTTGCTCTTTTGGAAAAATGTTATACTTCCCTTAGAGTTATTTACTTAAGGCAGATGGCATTTTCTGCCCTTTCTTTTTAGTAAAAGATTGTTTGATCTAAGATAATGACAAGTATCCCTTTGAGGTTTGAAGCCTTATTTTTCCCTCAGAAGAGGAGTGTATCAGAGGTGTGTTGTAAGACATTACATTGTTTTGGTCAATGAGTTTATGTATGGTAGATATTTTGTTGGTTGGCTGATTTATTAGTAGATTTATTAATTGATTGAAGTATAAATGGAATATATTTATAATTTAGGTAATATAAATAAAACAGAATATGTTTGGCAACCAAATAGTAATAAACTGGAAGCTAGCAGCTGTGGAATCTTGAGTTTTGCAACTTTTGCTTTTAGAAACTGAAATCTTACGAGTTTAGTTGGAATTGATACTGTGAAATAATGCTTGAAATGCTACCTAAGAAAAAAGGCACTGGAATAATTTATTCTTTAAATAAATATGTGTTGAATGAAAGAATACTATGATTATTTCTTTGTTGCAATTGTTTCAAGTTAAATTCTACTTAGCTTTAATTCAGGTTTTAAGATGAACAGTAGAATATAATGCCCACAAGACATGTTATAAATCATCTTTTGAGAATATTTAATTTTATAGATGAAACAACTGACCTATTTGGTTAAAATAAGACCTGGGGGAAAGTAAAATGAAAATTATGTCTTCATTATTTATTCCAAACTGAATTAGGCATAGGTTATATAATCCATGTTCTATACATAGATTAATCAATATTAACTTTGATAGTTAATTTTGTGTTAAGTAGGTTAGGTCACAATGCCCAGCTATTTGGTCAAACATTACACTAGATGTTTCTGTAAGACTGTTGTTAGATGAGGTAGGTTTCTGATGAAATCGGTGGACTTTCAGCACAGCAGGTTGCCCTCCATGATGTGGGTAGGTCTAATCTATCAATTAAAGATCTGAAGAGAACCAAAGACTGACATCTTCCAAGGAAGAGAATTCTCTAGCAGGCTGCCTTTGGACTTCATCTGCAGCAGCGTTTCCTGTTCGCATGACAGATTGCCTTGGGACTCGAACTACAACTCTTTCCTGAACCTCCCCCATCAGACTTTAAACTCCCCAGGCCTCCCCAGTCGAGTGAGCCAACTTCTTAAAATAATTCTCTGTACAGATACATATCCCATTGGTTCGCTTTCTTGGCAAGTGACTCATAACACCAACATTTTATTTAATAAGTTTAGAAGTCATTGTTCATAAATTATTCACTCACGGTATCTAGCTAAATCAAAAGAAGGGCAATTGCAATGTAATAGTAACTTCCTGAAGCAGCACCCAGTACGTCTGGGTGCTAAGCACAAGGCTATCCCTTCCTGGATCAGCAAGCTTGAAAAGAATTTGATTACTCTGTGCTTTAGTTCTCTCACTTATTTCATTTGCATAATTCAAGATGCTTTTCCATATATTATAGTGTTACTAAAGCAGCCCAGAAAGACTAAGAAGCTTGTATTTTTAGGATAAAAATGAAAGGACCAGCAGGTGGTGTGGAGGTAAAGGCACTGGATCCCACATGACCTACTGCACAGTTCAAGTCCCAGATCCAGAGCCTTGAAAATCATGTTGGGCATATGTGCATGCATGCCCCAAACTCAAAGAGTATGGAGGATGTGGGACTGTGCCATGGCCATCTCCCTAGGGGATTATTTCTCACTTTCTTTCTCTCTCTCTCTGTCACTCTCTAGTGAGCACATACATACTTTAATAAAAACTAAAAAAAAAAAAAAAAAAAAAAAAAAAAAAAAAAAAAAGGGAAAATGGTGATGTCTCCTCCACTTCATCTGCCCCATTCTCCTGCCTTTGTCTCCTTCCTTCCCTCAGAGGATGTCTCCAACCTCAGTCCTCTCATGGAGCTGTTTGATTTCAAGGCCCTCCAGTGAGTTGTTTCTATCTTTGCTTTTGCCATTAGTGGGATGGTTTAGGAGTGTGTGTGGGTGGTGGTGGTTAAGGACAAAACAGAAATTTAAATCAATTGTCCTAAAGTCACTGATCATAAAGCTACTACAAATATTCTCAATCGTCTGTTCAGATGGAAAGTAGGCATCATTTCAGTCATTTCCAGGTGGAAATGTGTATGATACAAATCAGAAAAGTAGTGCCCTTGTTAGAGATTACGCTGCCCCTACTCAGTCTCTGTTGCATTTGCAGTCTTTGTCTTCCTCCAGTGCAGTGCTCTTCTGCTTGATGTTGGTTACATGAACATCTATGGGGATAGGGGAACACTTCCCATATGACTTTGTTGTTGTTCTTCCTTTTTGTTCCTAGATTTTTGTCATATGGTGCATGTGTTCACCCAAGAGACAGACAGAGGGAAAGTGAGAAATCACTCCCTGGAGGCATGGCTATGCTGCAATCCCTTCTCCTTCATTCTCTTCCTGGGCTTGTGGGCATGCACACACATGTGCCTTGCATGATATTCAAGCCACCAGCCCCAGAACTTGAACTGTGATCAGCCATGTTGAAGTCCAGTGCCTTAACTATCATACCACCTTCTGGGGAAATGGAACATATGTCTGCACTGTGACTTATTGCCAGTGTTGTTTGTTTCTTATAAAAGTAATGGCATTTTCAATAAATTGATGGGCTTTCAATTTTGTTGCTTTTTTTGTGTGTATAAAACCTCTGGCTTTTCTAGAAATTTAAGATGCAAATGCACTCCTGCACATAAATTTGAAAGTTCAGTGGTCTATTATGAGACAATACTTGTTTTTGTTAGTTTGTTTTTCGTTTTTTAAGATGTTTACCATAGGGCATGTGAGCTTGCCAGGAAGAGACAGAGAGAGAGGCAGTGGAAGAAATCACCCACCAGGGAGATGGCCATACTGCAATCCCTGCTCGGGATCTTGGGTATGCACACACAAGAGTTCAGTGTGTTTTATGAGCTGCCAGGTCCAGGACTTGACCTCAGAGTGGGCCATGTGGGTTCCAGTGCCTTAGTCGCAAAATCACTTTCTGGCCCCATATTTTAAGTGAACAATAATTTCTTTACTAAGTTATTTGCCATCCAAAGTGTTTACACTTTAAGCATTAACCTGTACTTCTACTTAGAAAGCAGTTATCTTGTCATATCAAACTGGGAAGAAAATCTTTATTTGGAATATATACAACTGTAAAAGTTTGACAGATTATATACCTATCACTTGACTTTGTTGAAGAAAGCCTTGATTACTTACATTATATTTAGAAAAACAGTTATAGTTCAAAATTTATATTTGGACATTGTTGATATGTTATGAAAAAAATCTTAAATTGCAAGACTAAGTGTATGTTTTACTTCTGCTTTTCTTAAAGATCTATAGTACTTAACAGCTTAACAGGTAGAGTAAAATTATCTGGGGACCAGGGGTTTAGAAATTTCTACTACATGTGTAGTTAATTTAGTAGTTTTTTTTTTTTTTTTAAGAGATTTTATGCTATAGGGTGCGTGCGCTTGCCAGACAAACAGAGACAGACAGAGAGACAGAAAGTGAGAAATCACTCCCCAGGGGGATGGCCATGCCACAATCCCTTCTCCTCTGTTCTCCTCTCAGGATCTTGGGCATGCATGCACACACACCTGGCGTGAGTTTTAAGCCACCGGGTCTGGGACGTGAACCATGGTCGACTACATGGGAGTCCAGCAACATAGCCATTACGCTAACTGCTGGTCCCTAGTTAATTTAGTATTTTCATAGCATAAAGAATAAACTTTCATCATGCTTGTTGTTTAATAGACTTCCTACGTAAGGGGAAACTAGATTTTGATATGTCTGGAGAGTAACCTTAGTGACATTTGTTTGCTGTCCTATTTAGGACAGCAAGCTGAGACCTAGTCTTTTTGGAAGTGCAGTAAAATGGCCTTTTGTTTTTCAGATTCTATTCAGAGGATTAAAAAAATGAATATTGCCTTTTACTTTGGAAACAATTAACATTTAGAGTTATAAAGTTGGTATTTTGAGTTTAGCACTGATACTGTGAAAATAAACAATTCAGATTTTATGTTCCTGGATGTTCATTCTTATTTCACAAATGGATGATCAAGGAACTACGAATCATAAACAAAGGGAACTCGATGGGCTATATTATGGGTACACTGTCTCTGTACACACATTTGGACATATTCTGAATGCGGGGCTTATTCCCATTTTGCTTTCTAACATTTTTGTTGTATATGAATCAAGATTCCCTATTCCTATAATTTGATTTTCTTATATCTGAAGCACATCTAGTTATTGCCTCACTTTTGTTGTTTTTAATCCAGCAGCAAGAATTATGAGTAAGAAAATGTGTATCTTTCATGCAATCAAGTTAAAGAAGGGGAAAAACATGAGAAAAACAGGGATTAAAAAAAACTAAAAGTAATTTGTCCCAAATTAAGAGTCCTTGATATAAACCAAGATTTTGCAGATGGTGAAACAAGTGAATGAGGTGTGAAGGTATATTGGAAAGTGGCCAAGACCAGGCATCAGATGTCTCAAGTTCTAGACCCCATTTTGCCATTCAGTTAGGAGCATTTTGGATTTTATATATATATATATATATAGAGAAATCACCCTCCAGGGAGATGGCCACACCATAGTCTCTTCTCCTCCATTCTCCTCTCAGAATTTTGGGCATACACACATGTGCCTGTCGTGAATTTTAAGCCACTGGGTATGGGACTGAAACCAGAGCCGACTATGTGGGAGTCCAGCGATGTAACCATTAATGCCACCTGCTGTTTCTGAGATTTTTTTTTTAATTTGTAATAAAAAGCTATGCATACTTTATGGCACACAATAAACAAATAATAAATGAGAAATGAACAGATGAATTAATTAAATGAATGTCAATACTTCCTGTATATCCCTGGGAAATTTACAAACCTTCTAGAATCCAATTTCTTCAAAGAAAATGAGATGATTTCAAAGCTTGGTAAGTGTGATAAGATCATTGCTGGGGTCCTTTCTTCCTCTAAATGTCAGTAGCTCATCTTAAATATTACTATGATGTTAAAACTGTTTTCCAAATTCAAATATACTGGTTTTTCATAGTTTGACTGTATCTTCAAAATTTAGGAGCCATATTTCTGTCATTAACATTAAATGTTTATGATCCCTTTACATGCTTATCATACTTGATATTAAATAATGTTTGAATATTTATGTATGAATCGAAGGAATATTTTTCTTTAGTTATTCACTGTAGTGATATATAAAGATAGCATTATTGAAGATTATGAAGATACATTTTAAATAAATATGGTGTAAAAACTATACTTCTTTTCAATATTAGGAAACTGCAGTTTCAATTTCTGAGTAACCAGAATAAAAAATAATCAGACTGAATGACAGATTTGTATCAGACTTTTTAATATCCAGCATTCCTGGGGCAAGATATTCATTTCAATATCCTTTATAGGTTACCCTTTTAAAATACTTTTTGACAATAAGATATTCAATGTAATTTTGTAGCAAAAGCTATCCAAAGTCTTCTACAGCTTAAAAATTTTATGAGGCTGTTCTTATCTCCCTAAGCTGTGAAGATTTCAATTAATTAATATTAACAACAATTTTGTTCATGTTGAGTCGACATAGGGAAAAAGAAGGTAAAATCAGTCTCTATAGAAGTCTATTAATATTTTGCTTAACCTGAGTGAAGTGATGGAAACCTCAAGTGTTCAGCATCTTCAAATACATTTAAAAAGCAGGTGAAATATTTGTGACAAATGTTAAAGAGTAAGTTCTTTCAGGTATTTATTCAGAGCCGATTTACTCTCATTTTCCAGGCAATTAAATGTGTGAATATCTGACTTCTTAGTTCAAAAATAAATTAGATGCAAAAAAGAAGTAGCAGCACTGCCAGAGGTGGATGTGTACACTGAGCAGTGAAATAGGTATTTTGACAATAAAAGAGGAAACCAAACATAAGCCACTCATTTGTGCTCACTCACTATGCTACTGCAATGATTGCCTAATTGATGTCCTTAATTATGCTGTGTAGATATAATTGTGACTATACTCCAGATGTAGCATAGATTTCATTTTATCCAACTGGTTTATCAAACATGGTTGAAATTAAAGCAGTTTTTACTAAAACAGTCTAACTTTCAATTACTTCGGAAAGATGGTTTTATAGAACCTGACTCTCCAGTAAGGCATTCAACTACAAAAGGATGTTTATGTATATAACCAAAGCCTTTGCAAATTTACCCCCTTAGAGGGGAAAAGCCAGGAATGACTCTATGATTCAGTAGAATACTGAGTCAGGTACCATTACAGCCCATGTTAAATTATTAAGTGGAGGTCATAGATTTTTATGCCACCACATTACCCTTAATTGTGAGTACACGTTTTATTAGCAGAAGTAATTTTTAAACTATTGCACATTGGGAACTCAAACTGTTGTTAAAAAGACAAATATGCTACTCACTGAAATTTCCTGTGGATATAACACTGGGCTACTGCCGACAAGCTGTGAAGGATTTTGGTTAGCATAGAGCCCTACTGCTCAAAATAACTCACTAGCATACCCTGCAGACACAATGCATGGCATTGGCAAAAATTGAAAACAATTTTCAACATACTATTCCGAACTTAAGAGTCTTCTCTCCTGAAGCTCCTCCTGTGACTTCTCCTGGGGCTGTAGAAGTCACTTAGAGGTGTGACTTCTACAACCCCATAGATGAGCCATCCCTAAACTCTCTGTTCCTTCCTACACTTCTTCATTCCTAGGAGCCTTTCCTCTCCCTTAGCAACCCACTCCTACCATGTCCTTGGACTTTTCCTCAGTAAACCTGGTTTAAATATTTTTATTACTTATCCAAATATTCCTTTTGCTGGTCACAACTTTCCAGTTTACTTGCTTAAATATTTCACTGTTATAGTTGTTTTGTTACTGTTTTGTTTTTAATATCAATGCATTATCCAATCTATTAACATCTCCAATACCTATTAACATTCTCAATACCCATCAACCACCTCTTCTTTTAACTTTCTGGCCCATTACTTTGCCTTCTGTATACTGACACTTAACAGTTCAGCTTTGTAGGAGAAAATCCCCCACCCGGACAGATTTTAGCCCTCTGGAGACTAGCCACAGTGGCGCATCAGCAATGCAATACTCCACAATGCTCAGACAGTATGGAAAAGTCTCAAATTTGTGACCCATGGTCTTCCTGCGCATGCCAGGCATATGTACACCTATGATCCTGGCTGGCTGAGGCTGGAGGTGGATTGTGGCAAGGACGACCTTGTTAAGCTGCCTCCCTCTCTCTCTTTGTCATTCAAAATAATAAATAGAAAAATTAATAAATGAACTTTAAAAACACTATTAACTTATAATCTCTATCCTTAACTGAGTATTCAAATAGCCATAGTATTAAGTTTCTCTAATAAGCTTAATTTCCCAGTGTATCACTTAGCTACTATTCACTCAAAAGAAGTATACAATCAATGGGTCATTAGGGGTAGTCTAATATAGTCCAGACCCACTGGGATGACTCAGCTGTGCAAACTCAGACTTGTCTCTCATTTTCCTTCTAGGACCAGTGCACCTTCTTAGGCATAAACTTAGGGCAGTAGCAGAGAAACCAGAGAGCAAGCAGCAACATGAAAGGCCTCTTAGGCTCCAAGCTCAGGACTGTAATAAGAAACATTCACTTCGTTTCCTTAGCCAAAGAAAGTCACACAGTTATACCTACAGTCAGAAGATAGAAAACTTTCTGCTCTCTGTTGTGAATTACTGCAAAGTGGCAATGACAACTGGTGCATGTACAGAAGGGGTGAAGAATTTGGAATATTGATGCAATCTACCATACCCAGTTTGCAATTACTGTTTCATAACTTCTTCAGCCTTTTAAAAACCACCATCACAAGCCAGTTTTCTCTTTTAGTGGATTACATGTTATCTAATTTTACTGAGAAAATGGAAGCTATTTAATAGCAAAATCTCTTTTGATTTTCCTAATTGAATTTGCAGAAGCTGCTGCCTCGCCATTCATTTAGTCTCTTACTGTCTTGCTGTAACTGAGGAGTCATCTTTTCTATTTACATAGGTTTCTGATCTCATCTTCTGTGGACCTTGCTGTCAATTATCCCCTCTGTCGTATCTAATAATTTTTTTCTTTCTCTTAGCATTGAACCACCCATACTATCTTTGTTCCTTTTAATAGCTAGTCATCTTGAAGGAAATGTCTAAACACACTGGATCTACTTCATCTCTGTTATTCACATGAGAATGGTTTGGGTTTAAACACTCATGAATGGTAGGACCTCACATCAGAAAGTCCAAAGGTAGGGGAGGTGGTTGCTCCATGTGTGACTTAACTTCAGTAACTCTGAAATTCTTTGAGCTCTTTCTTCACCGGTATATTGACTTTGACTTTGAAAGATTTCCTTCCTGGTCATTAGAGATTCCAGAATCAACTAGCAGAACACGATTTTTTTAATTCAGGCTCATCAGGAAAGAGGGAGGATCTCTCTTTCAGTAAAATAATAAAAATGTTTCTTTTCAGTTTGATTGGCAGTAAGGCCATATGCCCAGTCCTGGACCATTAACGGTCACCAAGCGATTGTTACATGCTGATTGGTATTGGTCTAGGTTCCTGAACCAGTATAGATAACAAGCATGGGGTTACCACAACTTGTTTAGAATAATTTTTACCTATACCTACTGGTGGAGCTATCATCTCTTGAGGTAGCTGAGCTAGTGGTGAAGGAGTATGTTAGAGTGGAATAAAATCAAGGAGGAAAAGATGAGAATGGGGATTGGGTAATCACTGGTGTCCACAGCACATTCAGTCCTGGTTTCTGCCCACATTATTCTATATATTCTTCTTTCTAAGATCTGTGTTACTAAATCCAAACACCAGAATTTAGTTCTTACTTTTTTATAGTTCTTGGCAGTATTCAATATAGTTGACAGCGCTATCATTATCATGAGTCTGTTTTTTTTTTAGATTATGTGATACAAAACTAGGTTTCCTTCCATGCTCTGGTCACTGCTTTTACATTTCCTAGTCTAGCTCTCTTTGACCTTAAAAGTTTGGAATACTCCAGGGCTTAGAGCAACAGCTCTTTATCTTCTCATTCAACAAACTTTCCCTAGATGTTGATCTTCCCCATACAAACCTCTGACATGTAGCTTTCTCTTGAATTCCACATCTATTTAGTCAACTGCCTATGGACCATATCTATTTTTTGTCTCAAAGGTATCTCAAACTTAACAAAACCACACTGAGCTTTTGATTTCCTCTTTCCTACGAAAAAGGGCTCCCCTTAAATATTCTCCTTCTAATAAATTAACAATTCCACTCACAGGTATGCTCATGCTGGGAACCTAGGAATCATTCATGACATCTATCTCTCTCCCTCATCTATAACATATGAACTAGATAAAATAGTTAGCTATTATAAATTAGCTTTTATAACAGGCTGTAGTTCTATATTTATGCATTTCATTATTCGTTTAACATCTGAGTTTCCTGTTAGTTTGGAAATTCCATAATGGCAGTATTGGTCCATTTGAGACACTTCTGCACTGCTGGTGTCTGGCAGAGAACTTATACATAGTAGATACTCATATTATTGTAAAACAAAACAATAATAACCAGGTTAGCAAATATTTTATTTAATAATACCAGAATATCACCTGACTAGAATATTTTTTAATCTCAGATTTCTATTTCTGGCTCTGATGGAATAGCTTGAATCAGACCAATGATCCCACTATACACACCTAGGAAGCCATATATAGAACAAATAAACAGCCAAAGTCCACATCTCTTTTAAAAGAGGGATATTGTGGGGCCAGCAGATGGCATAGCGGTTATGTCACTGGAGTCCCACAGACCCAGTGGCTTGAAACTCATGCCAAGAGCATGTGTGTGTGTGCATGCTCGAGATTCCCAGGAAGAGAATGGAAGAAAAGGGATTGCAGCATGGCTATCTCCTATGGGGTGTGATTTCTCACTTTTCCTCTCATTGTCTGCCCCCCACACACACACACACGCACATACACACACAAGCTCATGGGCCCTAACACAAAAACTTCTACAAAAAAGGAAAAGGAAAGTTGTGAAGGCAATCCACATGAGGGAGGCTAAGATCAGAGAGGGAAGGAAGTCTCAGAGATGTGAACTGACACTCTATGGACCATTTTTTCCCTTAAGACATTTGCTAATTCTAGGTAGAGTGCAATAATCTGGGAAATCAAGCAGAAAGCCATTGCTGAGACAGAATTCAATAATAATCTCATGGAAATAAGAGATATAAAAATAGAATTTGGGGCTAAACTTCCACTCCCAGGAAAATAAAATAGATTTAATTCTCCCTATATCTCCCATTCAATGCAATTATGAAACAGACATAAGAAGACTTCTACAACCATGTGGTTGGTGTGACCCAGCCATTGTACTCCTAAGGGATTCATTCACCTGGGGGTAGGAAAGCATGTGCCTTCACAAATTCTTGTACACAAATACTCACAGCAGCTATATTTGTAATATCCAACAGGTTAAGCCAACCCATATTTCCACATTATAATGGATACACAACTGTGGTTTATTGGTACAATAGAAAATTGCTCAACAATGAAAGGAATACAAAAACATGGATGAGTCTCAAAATAATTTTGCTGAGTTCAAGACAGAAAAAAAAAAAGGATATCACATAGTGAATGATTTCATTCATATAAAATTTTAAGGAGTATAAACACAATGACAGAAAACAGAGTATGGGGCCAGCAGGTGGTGTGGTGATTAAGGCACTGGACACTCCCGCATGGTGGACCATGATTTCAGTCCCAGACCTGGTGGCTTGCATTTTCACTTTCCCTCTCTCTCACTCTGACTCTCTCTGGTCAAAATTGAAATAAAGGAATAAATAAAATTAAATAAATAATTCTTTTTTGAAAAAAGAAAGAAAACAACAGAATAGATATCTGGGGATTGTGGAAAGGGTGGGTGGGGTCATAAAGTGTTAGGAGGAACTTTGATGGTTTTATGGATATAGCCGTACATCAAAATGTATCAGATAACACCCTTTGAATATGTGCAGTATTATATGTCAATTACGTTTTAATAAAACTGTTCAGATTAATTCAATATTTTTCAATGTGTTCATGCAAATTATAGTAAAGCACTTATAAGCCTAATCATTTGAATGATAACCATGGTGACCTTTGGGAAAGACACTGGAATCGGGGCTAGTAATTCAAGTGCTTTTTCATTATCTGTGGTATTTTAACCCATACAAGGAGAACACATTTATTTTATCAGGAGAAATTAAAATTAAATTTAAAGGATTACAAAACAATATGATAAATTCTATTATCCTCTCAATGTGAACCCACATTAGGAAGTGACTAACTCCATAATAGAGGCAGAGGTGGAAGAAGAGAATGACTTTTAGAACAAAGTTCACAGAGGAAATTATTTGAATCTTAATGAATAGGTAGGATTCTTAGAGGACAGAGAATGTAGAGATAATAAACAGTACCACAGAAGGTGGCCTGAGGGGTCAGTGCAGCACAGTGTCTGAGGTGACTGAAGTTCAAGGGGGAAGGAGTACAAGCTGTGCCTAGCAGGGAGCCTGCAAGGGATGAGGAGGACTCACTGCCAGGGACAGTGTAGCAGGGCCCGGGCAACAGGATGCCACTGAGGAGTTGTGAGCAGAAACATGATAAAATTAAATGAAATTAAATTAGGGACCAGCAGGTGATATGGTGGTTAAGACACTAGACACTCCACATGGCCTACCACGGTTTGAGTCCTGGCTCTGGTGGCTTGCTTTCCCATTTGCCCTCTTCTCTCTCTCTCTCTCAGGTCAAATGAAAATAAATGAATGAATGAATAAAGTTGAATAAATAATTCTTTAAAAAATTAAATTACTCTGGTAATACTATGAAAGGAGATCCATGAAAATTTGTCTGAGAAAGTATGAATTTGTTAACTTTTAGAGTGGAATGTAGAGAAAGAGCTGGAGTTAAAGGATCATTAAAGGGACAAGCAGATGGTGTAATGGTTATGTCATTGGACTTTTACATTTGAGTCCTGGGCCCAATGGCTTGAAACTCATTCTGGACACCTATGCATGAGTACCCAAAATCCCAAGAGGAGAATGGAGAATAGATTGCAGCGTGGCCATTCTTCCTGAGTGGTGACTTCTTGCTCTATGTCTCTGTCTCTCTATTTCTCTGGCAAGCGCATATGCCCTATAGCAAAAATCTCTCACAAATATACATATATGTATATATCATTAAAGAGAGAGGGAAGGAATTTCTTCATTGTTCTGTTTTGTGTGTGTGTGTGTGTGTGTGTGTGTTGTTTTGCTTTGATCCTTTATGATTTAGTTCTGAAGGGTGGGAATGATTAGTGAGGGAATGTTCTAGGGAATTATCAGCATAGAGCTTTTTGACATTTTTGTAATATCTGTGCATGAAGGAAGGTAAAAGCCTAGCATTTAGTAGTGAGGTGGGTTTATCAGAAAAAAACTTGAAAGTATTATCCAAAGCCTTGAAATTGGCCAGAGTCACCCAAGGAGAAGAAGCCTGAAGACTAGAAGCTAGCTAAAGGCAGAATCCTATAGAACAAAAATACTGAGAGTGTAGGCAGGGGAAGGGAAAGGAATTGATCGAGAAGTGGGGTTGTAGCAGCCAAAGGAGAGAGAATACTGGCAAGGGCAGGTTTCCACCGAGGAGGGCAAAGAGAATGGAGAATGAGCTGTTGGAACAAGCCAGTGAAGGTCACCAATGGAGCCTCAGGAAGGCCTTTTTTTGTTGATGGGAAGTGAGAGTAGACGCTAGAGTCAGTGTTGTTGAAATTGTGACCATGAAGATATGTTAGACCTCAAATAATCTGGAGAAGTGAATGAGAAATTTGGGGTGGCAGCTTGAGAGGAGAGCTGGGTCAGGGCAGGAGAAGCAGTAGGAGTGGAGGAGTGCAGACCAGAGACTGGGTTGGGTTGGGGGTTGACTCAAGTGAAGCCCTAGGAAAGCAAAGAGGATGCAGTAAGGATCCTGACTCTCGACTGCAGAGCATGTAGTGATTCAGGAGGCCACAGATAAGTGAGAAAAATGGGGATTTTACCTGAAATGGCTGCTGATTTTTCAGTTTCTCTATTTGTTTTGGTAGGAGGTAAGGTTATCTGCTAAGAATGATGACAGCACAGGTGAAGTATTAGGATGAAAAAGATTTATAGTTTTATAAAGAGGGCTTTTTATTCTTCAGGGTATGTGTGCTCATCAGAGAGAGATGAGAGAGAGAGAGAGAAAAAAAAAAAAGCAAGAAAGCACTGCTCCAGGGGGGCATGGCTATGCCACAATCCCTTCTTTTCCATTCTCTCACATGACTTCTGACAGGATTTTGGACATACACACACATGCATCTGGCTGTTTTTCAAGCCACCAGGTCCAGGACCAAAACTGGTCAGTTGGCCATGTGGAATCCAGGCCTCTTAACCACCACACTATGCAGCTGGCCCAGTATTTACAGTTTTTATTCTCTCTCCATTTTATATGTGAGAGAAAGTAAAGAATGTGTAAATAAAACATCTTGCAGATGTTCGAATGGCCCCGTTGGCATTGGATATATGAGCTCATGATGGCACCCACGAGACCCTTTGATGACTTTAACCTGAATAGACTACCAATAAGCAGTGTTTCTTTCAACATTACAACACCTAGGAGGATGCGCTTTTGCTTGGGCCATACCCCTAAATACTCTGATTAAGTTGGTCTGGGATACAGCCTGGGTATCAAAAAATTTTAAAACCTCGTTAGGTGATTACAATGTGTAGGCAAGTTTGAGAAGCACAGCATTCAACACACTTCTTCAATTAGTTAAACTTGAACTTAAAATATAGCATTTGGGGCCAACAGATGGCTTGATCATTAAGGCACTGGACTCCCTGGCTAACCACAGTTCAAATCCACAACCTGTTCTCTTAGAAAATCACACCAGATACATGCGCATGAATTATGAAAATCCTGAGAGGAGAATGAAGGAGAAGGGGTTGTGGCATGGCCATCCCCCCCGCCCCCCGAGGGGGTGATTTCTCATTTTTCTTTCTCTTAGTCTAACTCTGGCAAGTACACACACCCTGTGACAAAAACTTAAGAAAATAAAAAGAACTTGGTTGGATTTAAATAAAGAAGTGAAACTTGGGGCTCAAAGATAATAATAAGTAAATAAATATTCATAAAAGAACTTCAAAAATTGTTACCATCTTAATGGTGCACATGTTCACAGTTTAAGCATTTATTATATTTTCAGCACCCAGGTCTGCAGCTTTGGCATACCTACATCAACAAAACTGTCATAAAGTCTAAGGAAATTTTAAACTACCTGTCAAATAATAAAACAGGAGGAATGATGCCAAGTTTATATTGTTCACCTTTGAGTGACTAATGCAGATTCAATGGTAGTATCCCCTTAATTATTTTGAGGTTTCTTTTTCCCCGCTCTTACTTCTTATACTGTTTTTAAATATATAAAACAAATGTCATATATAGTAGTGTAATGAATAGGCAAGAGAAATTTCAGTCTGGGTTTTACAGTCCTGTCATCAGGGTCTTGACCTCAGTTTTGCAAATTTACCTGGCAAATAGATTCATCCTTTCCAGTCTCAGGAAAGGGAATACTGTAATATGAAATAATAACTTACTATTTTATAACAAGAAATATGATTTCCAACTAGGACACATTCTTCTTGGTCAATCAAACCATTGGTAATACCTCATTTATATGGAGGTCACCTGATTTGACCTTAGATGTGTAGAGAAAAAAAACAGAAGTCTTACTGAGCAATTAAAAGGTAATAAGGTATTTTAGAAGACCCATACACTAAATCGATAATTTTCTCATTAGATTGTTCCATGGTCCCTCACTCAAGCATGTGTTTTCAGATTATAAACACTAATTTTTATTGTGACTACATAGCTCTAATCAAAGCACAGATGATTGAAAATAGCAAATGACAAATCAGAGGGATTGCTAGTGGGAGTTGCAACACCAGCAGCAAGAAACTGCAATTGACACTGAGTGAAGAGACAAGAAAACCTGCTGCTCCCCCAAACAAAGGTTAGACATACTACCTCAAACAAAGGTGTCATTGCAATTAAAAGGTCAATACCCCGACATACATCAAAATTCTCTAAGGTCTAATGGAAACTTTGAAACAATAAGGGAAAATGACTTTCTTTACTTTCCTATAGATTTGGAGGTGTATCTTTTTTGAGGGACCTGAACATTTTTACCCATTGAATTTACCATTGCTTCCTCAGAAATGCCTTCAGGTCTAGAACTGTCAAGAAAACACAGGTCTAGAACTGTCAAGAAAACACATGATTAAGCCAAAATGAATCGAGTAATATGTGTCCACATAAGATATTTATTAACCAACTTAACATCCCCAAATACACATACTCCAGCAAGTTAAATATAAATGGGTTTAAAGATCGGACAGGGTTACAGTGGCAAAACCCAACAAACACTCTGAAGCTGACCTTTATGGGAAGGTTCTAGGTTCACATCTAAAGTCTTCCCTGAGTACACAGGCATGGGTGTGCCCAGAATCCAGAGCTGGATGATGCTGGGAGTAGATTATGGCAGTAAGATCCTATTAGGAGTGTTATCTTTCTGTCTCTCTTCCTCCTTCTATCTCTTTCACTCACTGAAGAAATAAATAAACTTTAAGATATTACAAATGAGTTTTCAAACTTAGAAGGCTCACAAGGAACAATTTATCACCAAAGTTGAGATCTTTGTATCATTCAGGAAAAAAAAATTGACATTTGAGAATCTTGTATGACAGACAAGAAGACAGGGCCTAAATAAAAAATGTTAAAGCATTTATAAACCAAAGAAACCCATCAACATCTACTTCCAGAAATATTATAGAAAGGATAAAAGCACTAAATATTACTAATCTCTCTTTTTTTTTTCCTTTTGTAAGAGAGAGATTTTTGCTATAGGGCACATGAGCTTGCTGGAGAGACAGAGACAGACAGAGAGAGAGTGAGAAATCACCATCCAGGGAGGATGGCCACACCGCAATCCCTTCTCCTCCATTCTCTTCTCGGGATCACAGGCATGCAAGCACACTCACTCAGCATGAGTTTAAAGCCTACGGGCTGGGATTTGAAGCACAGTCTACTACATGGGAGTCCAGTGACATAACCATCAGGCCACCTGATGGTCCCGGTAAACATCTTTTTAAATACACAGGTGAACTCTCTAAACAAGTTAGAAAAATTCTCAGGGGTCAAATGAAAACATCTTCTTGGAAAATTAGCCATCACCAGACTGGGCTCAAATTTATAGCACTTATCTGGTCAGGCAAGTCTAGCAAAGTCTAGCACAAAATATATTTTAGAACCAGTGATATTTCTAGAGCTCCAAGTAGAAGCAAAACAAACCCTCTCATGAAAAACAATCCCTTTTCCTCAGTGAGGGAAGGACCGTTACCTATAATGTTCTGCTCAAAATGCCCTCATCCTTGTCCTCCACAGCAAAATGCAATAAAAGCAATCTTGGAAACAATGTACTACCCCGAACAGCTGTCCTTTCACTTAATGCTTTCTCTGCAGTCAACCCAAGGGAGGAAGTTGGATTTTGTCAATAAGTTATTTTCAATTCTAATTACATTCATTCTTCATTTTGTTCACTGTTCAGACATAATCTTCCCATATGGCTTTTCTATTTTTCAATATTATCTTATCCTGTAGTCAATTTGGTGGTATGGTAGAAAGTGAGAACCATAAAAGAACATAGAAGTGTGGTCTTTTACAAAAAAAAAAAAAAAAAAATCAGACCTATTCAACAATCCATTGAGTAGGAATTTATTTCAACGAATAGGGTAAAGTTTAAGCTGTTCCTTATTTCTGGAAGAAAAACAGAATACCAGCTATGGTAATGATTGTTTAAAAAGAAGTATTGGAAGGATTGTTATATCACAGGATTATTAGAAATTCTGTCTAACCCCCTGAACTTTCTTCATACACATATGAATAAAATGATAAAGAACTAGATGCCTCAGAATCTTTTTTTGGGGGAGAGATTTTTTTTTTTGGCTGTAGGGCGTGTGCGCTCACCAGAAGGACAGAGAGCAAGAAGGACAGAAAGAAAGAACCCCTCAGGGGGGATGGCCACACTGCAATCCCTTCTCCTCCACTCTCCTCTTAGGATCTTGGGCACACATGCACATGCACCTGGCATGAGTTTAAGCCACCAGGTCCAGGACTCGAACCATGGTTGACTACATGAGAGTCCAGCAACATAGCCATTACACCATCTGCTGGTCTCTAGATGCCCCAGCATCTTGAAGGACTGCAGAAATCTGAAAAGTTTTTACTTATCAGGGGGTAAATCATTTTCCACATAGTTTAAGTTCAAAGTGTTTTTGATTATATTAAATTTCCTTTAACATCAGACAGTCCCACATGGAATTCCATTTACCACACTCTGACAAGTTGGCACTTATTTTACAAAAATAATTGTATTGACTGCAGCTTTTCGTCAGAAAAACATAAGCAAAACCTCCCAGTGGTCGTATGTGTTTGTGAATAACAGAGATGACTGTTGTAGAACAGCATTTCCCTCCTGTGTTATCCAAAACAAGAACCTGTGGCTATCTCCCAGTGCAAGAATACTTTGTGTTGGAATCCCATCTACCACTCCAATGGGTGAATGTCTTTCACCTCATGATTATAAAGGCTACCCCTAGGAAACATTCCAAAGTATTCCAAAGGCAAGTGGAGGAAAAGGTCTGTCTCCCTTAGAAATTGCTTCTGTTTACTAAACAGTTATCCACCTCAGCATAGTTCAGAGGTATGTAAAGAAGAAATATGAAAATCCATCCTGTGAATAGAATCTTTTATTTCAGCTTTTACTTTGTAGGACACGAAGGGGAAAACAAAAATGTGTGGCCCATCCACAGTGGTGCAGCAGTGTTCAGTGACACCAAAGCACCTGGGAGAATCTTGGGTTTTCATCCTAAGATCTCCCTGTACGTGCTGGTTACAGGTTCATGCCTGGGATCCTGACTGATGGATACTAGGAGTGGATTGTAGCATAAAGACACTGTTGGGGATGACAAGAAAGAGAGAGAGAGAGAGAGAGAGAGAGAGAGAGAGAGTATGAAGACCTCATACATCAGTAAGACATGACATAAATTTCTATATTTCAAACTATAAAAGAGGGGAAAATATCAGTAACTTACTCATTTACATAATGAGTGAAAGAACAGATGTTTGGGTTTCCTGGCATGGATTCAAAATTTATCTATTATTTATTTCATAAATATTTACAGCCTCCTGTTTGCCATCACATTGCTGGGCACTGAGGAAATCAAAGATGAATAAGATCTTGTCAGCAATCTCAGGAAACTCTTAGATAGTAAAAGAAAACACTGTGAAACTTCACTTCAGAGTAATTGTGATTGATTTTTTTCATTGGCCTCCTTCCAGTGTCGGTAAGAAGTGGGCTGCTTGGAAGAATACCTATACTCTATGTTCTTTAGCCTAGCAGTAGCTTGGGAATAAAAGTGCTTTTACAAAGTGTTATTAAGTGAAAGGTGGTCAGGATAACTTGTGCTTCATATATTTAAGTCACTGGAAAGTGACAAATGGTAGAAGTGAAAACTTCATAGTGATTCCTTGATGGCAAAATAACTACTTGTTATCAAAAAAGAAAAATATTATTCAAGCAGTAAGTTCACTGCAGGGCTGGGAGGTTGAGAGTGGGAATAATATGAAGCCACTCTTACTCATTATGGTGCTTATATAACCCCATCTATTTTTACTACATCCAACTGTTGCAATAGTTCCTTATTCAGAGTAGACTCAGTCTCTCAAAGGTTTTTCTTGCACTCAACAGACTTCCCATACTTCAGGCCATCATTCTAGAACCTTGTCCTCATAAGTCCTATCAAGCCTGGTTTTTCATGATCTTACCTGCCTGACCTACTGTGGTACTCAGAGCCTGACCACCTGTTTTCACGCTCACCTGCAGTTGCCATACGTGGTTCTTTAGTTAGCTATGGTAACCTCCACAAGAACAGGGAATATGTCTTGTTACACTTCCCTGTACCTAGCATGGCACTGAGAAAAAGTGGATTCCCAGTGCTGCTAATCAAGTTTAATTCTTCAACAAGGTTTCTAAGTTATAACTAGTAAGAAGAAAAACCTTACATTTTAGAAAAAATGGCTCCTCCAGGTTATATAAAAGCCCTCGTACAAGCAAGAACTCTGATTTATTTATTTTTTTCCTAAGTACCCAGCACTATGTCTGACATAGTAGAAATTTAATACAAATTTATTTGTTGGCTCATGGATATAAGATAAGTAATAAAATGTCATTAAAGATACGAAGAGTATGTATCTATAATAAAATCATTCTGTATTTTCAAGACAAATAGTACTCTCAAGTTGCTAAGCTAAGTGCCTCTCTACTTGGTTAACTATATCTCACTATCCACTAAATGAGAGTAAGTAATTAGAGCTTTCAAGCAGGCTCCATGACACAGTGGGAATGTGCTGCTCAAGTGAAGCTAGATCACACATGGTGACTATGGTTAGAATCCAACCTGAAACATGCCAGGTACATATGTGAGCACCCAAGATCCAACAGGCTGAGGGCCTAGAGGAAGGAGAATCACCAGACCCCATGGAAGTCTCTCTCTGTCTCTCTCTCTCTCTCCTTTCTATCTCTCTTTCTTCCTCTCTGTGTCTCATGCATACACTCTATCTTGATAAAGAATATATGTTTAAATCTAGAACTTCTATTCATTTAATGTGTTGTCACAAATATCATCACAATAGGTACACATAAAGGACAACATACAAATCAGTGAGTCACAATCTCTAGTACCAAATATTTACTAGTATTCATTTTCAGAATGCAAAAAGAAAGGGTAAGAATGAGGTTGAGCAAGGAAAGAAAATTCTTCTGTTGGAATTTTTCCACATCACTTCCATTTCATCAACAAGATAAGCAAGAATTATATCCCCATTCTACTCAAACTATTTCTAAATAATCAAATGGAAGGAAATTCACTTTATGAAGACTCCATCACCTTCATCCTCCAAACAGACAAGGACATAACAAAAAAGGAAAATTACAGACCAATATCTCTGATGAATATAGATGCAAAAATTATCAACAAGATACTAGCAAATCATATCCATGACATATTAAAAATATTATACACCATAACCTGGTAGGCTTTATTCCAGAATGCAAGGGTGGTTCAACATACACAAAACCATAAATGTAATACACCATATTAATGGAAAGAAAAACAAAAATAATTTGATAATATCAATCAATGAAGAAAAAGTATTTGACAAAATACAACATCCCTTTATGATTAACACTCTTGGCAAAATCAGCCTAGAAGGGACATTTCGCAACACAATAAGTGCCATATATATAAAAAAGCCATCATTTTAATTTTGCATTTAAATCTGCTCATACTTCATGATCATATTTTTACAAAGTCCATGTTTTAATTTTAATTTTATTAATATTTTATTTTTGTCTTCTTTGACAGAGTTTAAATGTTTTCTAAAAGTTAAAGAACAGATTGTCCTTCCATCATAAAAATGAAAGAAAATATGATAATTATTTGACTTAGTATTTTATGACTATATTTTAGAATATCCAGAAAATCTTTATTCCCAAAATTTTATACCCAGCATCTCTTTTCATTCAAGCAAATATGTCATTCTTTATAAGGATATTGGTATAGCTTGAAATAATTTGAGGAGACATGTTACACACTAACACTCTAGCATCTAAATGTTGGTCTTTTAAGAAAGATTTTGGGGGCCAGCAGATGATGTAGTAGTTACATGGCTAGACTCCCACATGGCCAACTGTGGTCAAGCCCTGAACCCACTGGTTTGAAAACTCATGCCAGGTGAGTGTGAGTACATGCCTAAGATCCCAGGAGGAGAATGGAGGAGAAGGGATTGCTGTGTGGCCACCCTCCCAGGGTGATTTCTTACTTTCTCTCTCATTGTCTCTCTCTTTCCAGTGAGCACATGCACACTATGACAAAAAACAAAAACAAAAACAAAAACAAAAACAAACCTTTATAAAAGAAAAGGAAAAAAAAAAGATATTTCTGGGGCCAGCTCTGGACTCCCACATGGTCAATCACACTTTGAGTCTCAGACCGAGAGGCTTGAAAATTATGTCAGGCACATGTGCGGCATGCCCAAAATCCCAGAGGAGAATGGAGGAGCTGGGATTGTAGCATGGCCATCCCCCCAGGGGGTGCTTGCGCACGTTCTATCTCTCGCTGTCTTTCTTCAAAGAGCTCATGTGCCCAATGGTTAAAACTTAAAAAAATTTTTAAAAGAAAGATTTTACTTATTCTTACAGAATTTCTAAAATGACAATTCTTGTTTGTACTGAATGCCTCCCAGATTAAACTGTTGCCAAACTCCTTTATTCAGATGGTTCAGCCTATAGATTCCCCATCCTTTAATGTGTCTGATATTAGCCAGAGGTATTGATTAAATCTCATTCAGCTCACATTATTCTTCTGCTCGTAACACTAGTAGCTTTTTGGCTCATTCAGGATAAAGGCCAAAGTTTTCGTAATGCCCTACAAAGGCCAAGGTGCTTTGTGGCCCAGTACCTTTCTGACCTCATGTCTTACCTCTACCCTCTTGCCTAAGTCTGTCGGCTTCCTGACCCTTAAATGTGCTATCCTGCTTTCATACCAAGGCCTTCACACTCACCACTGCCTCTGCCTGGAATGTTCTCTTCACTCAGATACCTACATAATTTCTCCTTCATTTCCTTCAGGCTTTTAGGAAGGTGATAACTTCCCATAAATGTCTTCCCTGCTGGGGACCAGCAGTTTGCATAATGGCTATGTCGCTGGACTCCCATATAATTGACTCTGGTTCAAGTCTGGGACCCAGTGGCTTAAACTCAGCCAGGCACGTGTGCGTGCATGCCCAAGATCCCAAGAGAAGAATGGAGGAGAAGGGATTGTGGTATGGCCATCCCCCGTGGGGGGTGATTATTCGCTTTCTGTCTCTCTCCTCTCTTTCTGGCAAGCACATGCGCCCTATAACAAAAACCTCTCCCCCAAAAAATGGTCTTTCCTGCCGACCATATGAACCAGCAATACCTCCTATCAGAAGTCTCCTCTCCTTTCCCTGCTTTATTTCTCTTCGTAGCACTATATTTAAGTAATCCTATACTGTATTTACCTGTTTACTATTTATTATCTGCCTCCTTGATGAAGACATATGTTCCTCAAAGCAAGGAATTTTAATTTTTTTTTCACTGCTATGCTAATAGTATCTGTAAGATATAACTAGACGTAGTGGGAATTAATAAATATGCATTGGATGAATTAAGTTGTTCTTGCAATAGAACTACTTATAGTCTTTATGAAATTCCAACATGCATATGGAGCATGGGTGACTTTTTCTCTGATCAGTTCCTTACAAATTAAATTGACATTAGGTATACCCAAATTATCTGTAAACTAAACAATTGGGACACGATAAAAGAGTATAAATGTAGATAACTCACCAAATGTCTACATATTGAAGTTATTAAACAATTTTAAAATTGGAAGTATATTATGCCTTTCTACTTTGACAAAGATGCCTCGTGGTGGCTAAATCTTCAGGACAGATACTTAAAAAATAATTTTGAATTATTTGAAAATTTACTTCATGTTTTTTTAATTTTGGTATGTACGTGTGTACAAATATGTGTATAACTGTGTATTTTGACCAAGAATTGATATTCTTTCTCAGAGTGGTAAATTCAGATATGAACTTTTAGAAGATTATTTTTATAATCTTATCCATGAAATCAGTTACAAACCATATTTCTATAAGGAAATATTAGAATAAATGGGAAAAAGATGTAGCTATAAAATATTTACAATTAATTAAACATGGCAATCCTCAAATTTAGAGAACAAAGTTGGTCCTAATAGATCAAATTTTAAGTATATTTTCATGTTGGCCTAAAATTCTTACCTTTTATTCACTTTGCAAGGAAAGTCCTTCAAATTTGTAACTGAACAGGGAACTGATACCAAAAGCACTTAATGTAATCTGGCAGCAAAACTCTTGTGCCAAAATAAAAATTGCAAAGTGACTTAGACAAACTAATATGCAAGTGAAAAAGAATAAAAGAGAGGTTTTAATTCATGTGAATGTGAATTGTTAGTTTCTTTGGGAGAAAATAAAATATAGACACCATGCACTAATCCTAAAGAACCAGATAATTCAGATGCAAAAACAAGATAAAAAGCTATAAATAATTCACCTAACAATAACATTTCAGAACACTGGATAAATAGGGCATGACAGTGTAGTGCAAGCTATAATCACAAAAAGTATAAACTTTAACAAAAAAGACAATAATAATGATAATTATTATATGGCATTTATTTATGTCAGGCATTATTCTAAGTACTTTTCATATTTAAAGTTATTTAATTCTAAAAACAATCAGATGACAAGGCACTATCAGTAACTTCACTTTAGGGATGAGGAAACTGAGTCACTTTTTTTTAAAGCTTATTTATTTTTTCCATGAGCAAGAGGGA
>NW_006159754.1:5326724-5395085 GCF_000334495.1 Tupaia belangeri chinensis | reverse complement strand
ATCTTCTATTTGTTTTCTATGAGCGAGAGAAAGAGAGAGAGAGAGATGGCATCCTCAAAAGGGTATTGATACCACAATCCACCCAGAGTTAGGAAAATTAGTCACTTTCAGAGTGGAGGAGATGCGATTTTAATCCAGAGACTGTGGCTCTAGATTCGTATTTATCACTATTGCTCTGTATTGCCTCTGACCTGAAGAACATAGACATAATAAAATAGTGACATGTAGTAGTTTTGTTGTTAAAGTGATTCGTGGTACACAAACATCACTCCGCATTTAACACTTTATGGCAGATTTAAATTATTCTATGAATTCTATATGACCATCTTATTCCTATAATACAAGTTAAGAATTTTTAATGATTTGAACGATTTAGGTAACCAGAATCATGACAAAATATTCCAAATGTGAGGGGAAAATTAGACATGTATATAGAATTAGTAAAATCACAGGGTTTCTAGCACTAAACTCCTAAGGGTATCACCTGGACAGAAAATACACATGACCCCCCAACACAACTGATAAATTTCAGAGCCAGTCTGTTCTAAATCCATGTCTAGAAAACAGGTTCCCACAGGTACACGCACACACAGGCAGCTGCCCTGACTGTAAGTGCACTGTCCCGTGAATAGAACCATTCTTGTTAAATATGACACTTCACATTCTCAGTCAGAAGAACAACTTCCTGGAAGAGTGTGTATGGTTTATACATTCAACAAAAATGTATTCACCGTACGTAAAGGGAAATAAAATAAACCCAATTTAAAAATCCTAAATTAGCAGAGCTGATTGCATCTTTTAATATGAGAATTTTCAAATTGCAAATGGTGCGTGCCATTATTCAATGGCAGTAGCTAACATTAATTCATTCCCTGCCTCCACTGTACTAGGTTCTGTATTAAACATTTTAATTATTATAATCTTAATGTTCAGGACACTGTGAGATGAGGATCATTAACTGTTCCTGTTTGATAGATGAAGCAACCAAGCCTTAGAGAAGTTAAGCAATTTCCCTGAGTTCACTTATTTATTTATTTATTTTAAATGAGTTTATGTATTTAGTACATATTATGGGTACCTAGAACTGTTTCAGTCTGACTCAATAACTCATGTTATCTTATTCTCTTAAAAAATATTTCAGGTTGTTTACAGCAAAGTAAAAGAAGTAACTATAGAAGTTACACATTTTTTAAAAAAAGAATTGTGATCTCTTCTTGTAATAACTAAAAAGAAAAAAGTTTCCATGTGGAGAGTTACTTCTACTCCTTACACAGCTATGTTTAGTTAGGTCAGGTGTATTTGTTTTAGGTTGCAAACACTGGTAACTACATGCAGTTCAACATTAATAGGAAGAGAACAAGGGGTCTTGAGCTACAGGTAAAATATTGCAATAGTAAATTCAACTGGGGATTATAAACTTTAAGATAGCTAGTCTAAGAGCCCAGTGTGGTCTTGTGTTACCTTTAACATTCATTCTCCTCCTTTGTGAAAAGCAACTTAAATTTGTCTTGAGAGATCTGTTCTTCTGCTGTCAGATATAGTCTATCAAGCTTCCTATTCTCATCCTAGGCTAAGGTTGCCAATTATACATCTAACAGCATTGGAGTGCCATTCCTCAACCCACCCACTAAGAATAAATTGCTTACATGATTCTGCTGTCATTGTTATAGTTTCTGTCCTTTTAAAACTTTCTTCTTAGCCTCTTTTATTGCTTAAGGTCTCTCATAACTGGAACAAATGTTGTTGTTGTTGTTTTTTTTTTTTTCTGATTAACTATAACCAGTTTAATTCTGATGAACTAAAACCAATTTTTGTTGAGACCAAGGAAGTTTAAGAGTATTCATTTTAGCAAGACAAAGGTTATGAACTGAGAATGATGGATGAGGACAAAGGCTATGGCGAGGATGAAAATCAGGATAGGAAAGAGCAGGTGGGCAGAGATCATAACAGGTAAACCAGTGATACAAACAGCTTAAGATCACTTGCGGCAAGCTAGTAGAGAAAGACTTTATAGGAGGGTATTAGTTATGAAAAATATATTTTAATTTTTGTGTTGGGTGATGATTCTTGAGTGCTTATGTTATAATGAATAAATAAATAGAGGCCATGCATAAGTAAGTAATTTAAATGTGTCATAAAATAAGAATTATGATCACTCTAGCTTTGTATACCTAAGGTAAAAATTATTTTTTGGAGCTACAGAAACTTTAAAGGACATTTTAAATTAGGACACCATCAGAACTAGAAATACAATTTACTGTTGAACTAACCCCTCCAAAGACTTCTTTTATACAAACAATTGTTAATACCTGAAGGAGAAAAGTTAAGAGGAATTCAATCCAGAGGCTATTTGATAACATTCTAAATCTATAAAGTTTAGCAGTGCACAGTCATAAAATAAATATTGAATTCAATTATATTTGTTGAGTTATTTTTTCCTGATCTTCTAGTCTCCTAGAGCATAACCTTTTAATTCAATGACAAAAAGTATTTTAGCAATTATGTCTATAGTGTCTCCATCAAAAATTCCATGTTCTTTATCTAATTAGTTTGAAAACATAGTGCTATCCTCATAGAAGCCTAAATGATCATTGAATATTTTTAGGGGAAAAAAGGTGATTTTAGAAAAAGGAGATATGCAAATAGTAATTCTGATTGAAAGAAATAGTGAGGAGGGGTCAGTGGGTGGCATGGTGATTAAGGAGAGTGGATCCTACATGGTCAACTGTGCAGTTAAAGTCCCAGACCCAGTGGCTTGAAAAACATGCCAGATGTTTGTGAATATGTGCCCCAAATCCTGAGAGTAGAATGGAAAAGATTGTGATGTGGCCATCCCCCCTTGCCACCCATAATATGTAAGTGTGTGGACTTGGGGAAGTTTCTTAACTTCCCATCTCTCTCTCTCTCTCTCTCATACATGTGCCCTATATCCAAAAAGAAGAAATAGCAATGAGTAGGTGATCTCTATCTGAATAAACTCAAAGTCATAAATGAGAAATAAAATGGCGAAGACAATCATAATGTGAATCTAAGTCTAAACTAAAATTCTACAGAAAAATATTTTTATAAAACTCTATCCAGTGTCAACTAAAAAAATCTGTTATGGTCTAACACATGTAAGGGTGTAACAGTCATAGCCAGAATACCTAAATCATAAATAATATGACTAGTTAATAAATGATGAAAAATGTGTCAGGGTTCCAAATCCCAATCTAGTTTTGTACCTATCTGTGACTCTTCCTGTGTGGTAAATATATAGTAATCAAATGTAAGCTGTACATCAGAGACTTAGATATATCAAATTTTAAAGCTGAGAGGGATTTGTTTGGTCTTTCAGTCTGACTCTCTTCTGCTTATTTTAAAATAAAAATGTATGTGAAAGGAATGTATTTATTTTTTCTTTTTAAATTCTTTTTTAAAGAATTGTTTATTTAATTTTATTTATGTATTTATTAATTTTATTATTTTTAATTTAACCAGAGAGAGACAGAGAAAGAGAGAGGAAAAGTGAGAAAGCAAGCCTCCAGGTCCAGTACTTGAACCATGGTCCAGCACCTTAAGCATCATGCCACCTGCTGGCCCCTGTGACAGGAATGTATTTCTGTAGATACTGTAGTTTTTCTATTATTTTTAAAGGTGAGAATTCTGAGGTCCTAAAGAAAGGTAACTTGCTGTCACACAACTAACTACTGGCTGACCTCAAAATGGAACTTAGGTCTCTTAACTAAGAATCTAATTTCTCTTCTGACAAATATTTATTAAACAGCAACCATAAGTCAGAAAGATAAGATTTCCCAGACAAAGTTAGTAAATAATAAAAATAAAAATAAAACTCAGTAGCTCAAATAATACTAAATATTATTAAAATGTCAAAATTGGGGAAAATGATAGGAAATAGCTGAATGGGAAATTAAAGAGAAATTAGATTCTTAATTAAGAGACCTAAGTTCTGTTTTGAGGTCAGCCAGTAGTTAGTTGTGTGACAGCAAGTTACCTTAAATAGGTTTTCAGCGAGGAGTGTTAAAGAATTTAGTGCTGGGTTCTGAACCATGAAATGAAGTTAGCTATCATAAAATATGGTATGAATGAGGAAAAAAGGCAAAGGCATGATTTTCTTTCCACTGTAATACAAAGTGCAAAATTATATCCCAGAGGACCTTGCTTTAAACCCCATTTGATCCTAAAAGTCAAGCTCTTTTTATTATATCACATTGTTTACTGTTGGCTTGGCTTCTGACATCACTCGGATAAGGACAGATCACATATAAAGTAGGCATGTGTGCACAGAATTTTTCAATTTCGAAGAGTGTTTTCAAAAATATTATTGTATTAGATGTTTATAATAACCCTAGATAGTAAGCAAGGTAGTTATTCCTGGGAGAAATATATGAGGGAATGAAATGAGCCCATTTGAAATAGGGTTCCTACCTCTTATCACCTTTAATCCTTGAGCATGTAACTTTAACTCTCTGAAAAAAAATGTTCCTTTATTGAGTAAAAGATAAATGTATTTTAATAGATTGTTATAATAATTATAATTTCTTCAACATGGTAGTTCTCTTCATTTAAGAAGAAAACGTAATGATTCTCAATAAAAGCATTTTTTAGTTAAGAAGTGTTGGAGCCTCCAAAAATTTCAGCAATATATTAAAGTCATATAAAAATGTAATTGAAACTTAAATCTTAGGTATTATGATTCTCATATTTTTATTTTTCTATTCTCATGTTTTCCATTTCCTAATTGCATATAAAGAATCTTTGTTGTAGAAACAATTATCTCAATTACTTCTACATAGGTTTCTTAAGGTTTAGTTTTGTTTGTTTGTTTGTTTGTTTGTTTTTAGCAGTGAGTGGTCATGGTGTTATAGCAGTTTCTCGGCTATTCACCTTTGGGATATTTTTGTTTTGCATTGGTTTGTTTTTCTTTGCTTTGTATTGGAGTTAAATGAAGGACATTGGAATATACACGGATGGGCAAATTGTGACATCGGCGTAGCTGTGGTGTTAGTTGTTCAGATTTTATGCTAATTTATTTCCAAGGAGTCATTCTTTAAGACACTAGAAATGGCTTATATTGTATAAGAAGGCTAGAATTCATCTGTATGACAGTATTCTCTTCTCATATTTTTATGTCAGCTTTTTTATAGCCACCCATATATCCCAACCACTTTCCCTGTCACACTGATACCTGAGAGAAAATTATTCTGTTTTTAAGATTTAGCCAGAGATATGAATACTTGCAACCCAGAAATACCCCAGTTGATCTTTAAAACTTTCCTCACACAGAGCTTAAATGTATGCATGAATAATTCCACAGATACAAAAGATATCATTTTCAAACACATAACCACATAAAACTGCATATTTTGCCACATTTATCAACCACTAAGATTTATACTTTTCATCTGACAGTTACCCTAGACAATAGCTATCATCAATCCTTGGTCTCTGCATTAAAAGGTCTATGACAGTCCCTGGGAGGCTGAAGCGCATATAGAAGAACAGGAGATTAAGATGAAGGTCTAGCTTTAGGGAACTCCATACAAGAATGCTTCAAAATCCTTACACTTCATTTGTAACATAATATGATTATGTTTCTGCTACAATGAAGAAACAGGGACAGAAAATTCTGTTTTTCTACATAGAAAGACAAATCCTGAGAAGCACAGGATTTGATCTAGAGGGGGACTTTCTACTCAATAGGGTCTCTCCAACTTGCAGCATCTTAAATATTTCATAGCAATTTTGTATATATTAACTCATATCCAACCTAGACTGTACTCATTTAATTAGTAATGATGGAAATTTTCAAGCATATGGCTATAAACGACACATTCTTTCTCTGCTTCCTTATTATGCTAGCTAATGCTTATCGTTCCACACACATGTCAAACACTAATTGATGAAACTTTGAAAGAAGAACAGAAAAAAAAAGCACCTCACTTTGAAATATTGCTGAGAACTGAAAATTTAAATGAACATAAAATAATCGGGGGTGGTGGGAAGCTCACACTCTCTTCATTTCAAACCAGGAGCTCATAAAAGACACCAATTTAAACCTCCCACCCAGTTGGCAATTTAAGAAGAAAAGACCGACATACTAATATGTTCTTTTGGTTAATCTTAACAAATTTGATAAGTGAGCATTTGTTTACTTGTTTTCATTCAGTAATCTTGTGTTTGCATCATCTTCTACATAATAAACCCATCATGCCAAACAAGTTTGATGTGTGTTTTTAATAAAGCTATTTAGGCAGCAGTCAGTAGAGAAAACTTCTTTGCATAGCACATTAGCAGTTAGGTAATTTCTCCAGGGAAGAGTGGGAGGAGCCCTGGGTCTTTCAAAATTACAAATAGATCTTTATTGTCACCACATCTTTTTCCCTTAACAAAGTTAACTTCTTTAAGTGTCACTGAGAGAAAAATGAGGACTTGTTGAAAATGAATGTAGATTCCAGACCAGAATCACAGGTTCATGGCCAGAGACTAAATTATACGTCTGCCCACTGCTTGACAAATGTAGGTCATCACATAAAATGGGGAATTGAGTGTGAAGAGTTCAAGGTAAATCCTCACAACACAGAGTATGCAGTGCAAGGCTATTCACAATTCCCATCCTCTTGATCTCCCAGGGGAAGCAGTGTACTGACTTAATTGGAGAAGCAACCAAATTTCTATGACCATTGAACATGTATGGCATTCATTAAGTCTTCCAGTCTGTGCAGAGAGCATTTAATGACACAGAGCTTTGCTACTAGTCCATTGTTTCCATTTCCTTTTTAAGGTCATTCAAATGTTGCCCTGAAATAATGGGCACTTCAGTTGCCTCAAATAATTAATGTGTCTTTATCGTGCCTTTCCAGTAGACTGTACCTTAGCCATTAGGGAGACTAAAGGCTCTTATTAGTGCCTTCCGTCAGAAATCAAAGACTCCTGGAAAGTCAAATGTTTATAAAACCAAAGAATACATCCTTATACACTTCATTTTATATCTGGCTACATGATTTTTCAAAACATTATTGTACTTGTCCTTTAATGCAGAGCAATTGGCTGAAAAGGCCAGTCCAGAATTAGTTAAATCTGAAGAAGGCACCAGTTTGAAGTGAATGTAGTTTTATGACTTTCCGTCACCTACAATTACACCAACAAATAACTTTCAACATTTTAGCCAGGGATTTTCTTCTAGAAATTAGTCTTTCATTTATTGTATGTATATGAACTCAGCAAAAAATTACTTGAAAATAGTTTTCTAGTCTTTGCATACCAGATTTTAAGAAATTGTGCACTTCTGAAGGAACCACACTTTTTTTTAACAGAAAATATAAAGACAAATTTGAAATTAATCCAGAAATAATTATTACAAATTTTGAATTAGTAAAAACTTAAGACTTTACTAAAACAAAACAAAACAAAAACAAATAAAAACAAGAATAGGTCATTTCTTTATCAAATATTCATTAACCATCCCATATGGCAAGTCTTTATTTATTTATTTATTATTATTATTTTTTTACAAATGTATTCAGTATGTTAGTAAATAAAATAATAGTCTCTGGTCTCAGGAAGGGAGAAGTAAGCATTGAGAATGTGGGATGGTGTTAAGTGCGAGGCAGAAAAGAAAAATACGAACAGAATATGAACATTGGCGGTGCTAAGGTGTAGAAGTTGTAACTTCGGGTGAATAGGGCAAGGTAAGCCTCATAGAGCAGGTGACATGTGATCAAGACTTAGAGGAAGTAACAGAGCAATCATGCTGGGTCAAGAGCATTCCAGCAAAGAGAAAGTCAAATTTGAGGTCCCCAAAGTGGAAACATGCTGACAGATTTGAAGACTGAGTATAAGGAAGGGTAAAAAGAGGTGAGAACCAAAAGGCTTACAGGGGCCCAGCTTCTGTGGCATAGTTGGTAACAAACTGCAAAGCTGGAAACCACATGCCAAATGTGGTTCTAGCCCCCAGTCCTGTCAGCCAGAAAACACAATGGGCATGTGTGTAGGTGCCCAGGGTCCTGGATGGAGACCGGAGGAGAGAGATCATCGCATGACTGAGCTCAAGGCAGGGTGCGTCTTTTTTTCTGTCATGTACACATACATTTTCTATCATGAATCTAAAAATAAAAATTAATGAAAACTAAAAGTGTGTCCAGGGATAAGATGTGGTATGGAAATCAGGAAAGACTTGGGAGGATCTGTTATTCATTTCTAGTGAAATGAGAAGATATTGGAGGGGTCCAAGAAAAAGAAGGACATGTTCTAACTTAGTTTTGAATGTCTTTCTGGCCACGGTGTGGAGAATAGACCACCTTTCCTTGCCTTATTCACCCCAAGTTACAACTTTGGGCGGGTAGAAGCAGAAGTAGGAGACTGTTAGGTGCACCTCGGTGCTATGGTTCCAATGTGTCCCCCAAAGTTCATGTTGGAAACTGAAAACCCAGTGCAACAGCGTTGACAGTTGGGATCTTTAAGAGGTGATTAGGTGATTGGAAAAAATGGATGTCCTTATTGTGGGAGTTAAACTAGAGTGACTTTATTACATATGTGACCTTGACCCTCTCTTGTTCTCTCTTGCTATGTAATGCTAAGGGATGGTGCAGTAAGGAGGACTTTGTCAGATATGAGTCCCTTTTTTCAGATGGGCCTCCGAATCCTGAACTTCCCAGCCTCCAGCACTGTAAGCCTAAATCCCTGCTTTTTATAAATTACACAGTTGTAGGTAATATATAGATGCACAAAACGACTGTGATGCCAGGTAAGAGCTGATGATGTCTTATATCAGAAAAGATTACTAAGTACACGCTTTTATGATAACTTCTTCAATCTCTGTTAAGCCTCAGCACTTTGTTTTTCCTAAACAGGATATATTGTGTTGTTTTATAAATCTCTTTATACTATCTCGCCCTCAATACTTGTGAGCACCTAAAAAAATAGAGAAACATCTCTTATTCATTTTGCATTGTAAGAGTTTTCACTCTGCTCTATGTATGAAAGAAACCTGCAAAAAATTTGTTGAATAAACAAGTAAACATTAATCTTGATGGAGAATGTGTTTTTACTTTGGAATAATTTTCAATATATAATCAAGAGATTAAAAAAAAAAAAAAGAAGGTTGAAAGGTGGAAAAGCCAGCCAGCATTCTGTGCTGTGAGACAGCAGAAAAGAATGAAGCTTGTATTATTCCACTGTGAAGTACATCACACCTAATTGTGGTCTTTAATAATATTGTGACTCCTTTGTAATATTATGTGTTTTCTACAGAACTGTGAGGAATTTGGGGATATTGAAGAAAGAATTCAAACCCTTTGAAATCCTAATTAGTAAGAAAGATGACAATATTTTTAGAAGTAATTACTTGGGAGAAAAACAGTTCTTTTAAAAACCACAGGTCAAATAGAATGGAATTATTACATTAGTGCTTATGGATATCTCCAAGTCTAGGAGAAACAATATTTTTAGGCCTGGTTTGAAAAATGCTTTATGAGTTACAAAGAGTAATTAAAATGACAAAATTGTCCATCAAAAATTACTAAAAGGATTAATTATAATGTCATGCATTTGAAATCCTTATGTCTTTTATAGGAATATGGAAAACAGGGGCCAGCAGGTGGCATGGTGGTTAAGGCACTGGACACTCCCATATGGCTGACCACTCTATAAAGTTAAAAAAGAATATATATCAAAAATACATTTTTTTGCCAATAAGACATATTGTCTATTAACCTTTCTTATATTTTTTTATCTTTTTAATGTAAAAACATGCATATTTCCTGTTTTACACATTGAAATAATATTCTCTAATATTACAGCATGTGCTTTTTACTGATTTTATTTGAGCATTTCCCATGTCATTAAATATTCTTTGAAAACATGTTTTAATACATTGGTATTACAAATTTTCTACTGTTTCAGCCAATCAAATATATACTATTATGAGTACCTGCTATGTACCAGGCCACGTGAGAAGCACAAGACAGACTCACAGAGTTCTTGCTCTTACAGGAAGTTTAAATTCAGCAGGTAGGACTAATAAAGTGTCCTGGGGACTACAGGACATATATAAAAAGGCAGCAGGAGCACTCAGCTGCATCTAGGGAAACCAGGCAACCTGTAAGCTGAAACGTGCAGGATAAGCAAAGGAGTACACAAAGCACGTTGAGCATTTCTGGATTGTATTTCAGGCAAAGGAAACTGCATGTGCAAGTCTGTAGTCAAGAGAAGCCATGTCTTATTCAAGGCATTGAAAGAAGTTTGTTGAGGTAAGAGAAAAGAAAGAAGAGGTTACAAAGGAAATGAAATGTTTAAAGCCTTGGCTGGAGTGGGGGAATGAATGACCTCATAAGAAGTATGGGCTTCCTCTTTGGTCAAACGGAAAGCCCCTGTGAGTTTTTAGAATGAGGAGAGACATTGTCAGATACATATTTTAAAACAACACTATCCACTGATGAGGAGGCAGAATTGCCCAGAGGCAGGAGTTTATAAAGTTGGTGATGACAGCCTGGACTGAAGACAGAAGCCAGAGAGGGAGAAAGGAGACTGGTTGAGAAGATGGTATCCTTAGGACACCTGGTTGGTGTGGCAAGAGAAAGGAGCAGGTACTGGAGAGACTTCAGCTTTGGACAGCTGGACAGATGAAATAGCTACTCAGTGGAGAGAACTGCAAAGGATAATTACACGTAAGTTATAGAAGATGCTAGACTGGTTCAGACAGGAAGCCCAAGGTGCCCATAATTTTCCAAACAACATTGATTGGGCTGCTTACTATCTAGGTTCACAGCTCAATAGAGGACACCTAGCAGATATGGATTTGAGAGTGTTCTGTGTATGTGTGGTGATTATTCCATTTACCAACCTGAAATTACTTGATTCTTTTAGAAATTAAAAAATGTATTGTGTATATGATTTTTGCATTCTAATATTTTTAAATAGTAAATGCAAAGTAGTAGTTAATTTGAACCATACTTCAATATCTGAATTTTGAAATCATTATTTGTTATTCTTAAAGCTACCAATTGGTAAACATTGCAGAGCCTAATTTTTGCTATAAAAATTGGGCAAATATTGAGAAAATGAAAAATTTAAGAAAACACCAAAAGTTATTTTCTTTCAGAAGTATATTCTTCCTACATTTCAGCTATAGACAATAAAACACAGATAAAGTTCATAATATAGAAGATAGTAAGTGCTACAGAAAAAAAGAAAAAAAAAAGAAAAAGAAAAAGAGACAAGAAGTACGTGGTTGATAGGGAGGTCAGGGAAGATCTCACTGAGAATTTTGAGCAAAATGATCACGGCAGGGAGAGAGTGAGCCATGTTGATACACGAGTTAGAGGTTTTCAGACAGAAGGAAGAGCCAGAAAGACTCTTGCTGGAGAGCTGGAGCACAGTGAACAAAGGAGAACAGTGTGTTGGAATTAGGTCAGACAGAGAAAATGGTGATGAGAGAAAAATGGGATATGATCCCAGAGCCCATTCTGAGGACTTTGGGTTTTACTCCGAGTGTAATGAGAAAACCATTACAGGCTCTGCGCATGCCACTAACACATCTGACTTCCTATGTGCTCTGTGGAGACTAGAAATGTTGTGGTGTGAGATATTACGAAGACCAAGACTACTGAGAAATTCATGTTTTAGGAGCCTTTATTCCTGGCCAGGGACTGCCACCCCTGCCACTGGCAGGTAGTGTTTTGGGACAACAGCCCCGATCCACAGTTTTGTAGAGCATTTAAGCATAAAAACCACAAGGGAACGTTGCACATACAAAGGTTGGGGTGAGGGGTGCGGCAAGGGAGAAGGGGCTGCAAGGGCTGCTTTATTCCTTTACCAGCTAAAATGGTTACTAAAGATAATGTTCATACAATTGATTTTTGTGTTCAGTAGAATTGCCTTGAATGCTGAATTAGCTAAAACTGAAGCATTGCTGTTAGAGGTAACATGAGACTAGATTCCTGTGTGTCTCTGCACACATCTATTTTGTCAATGAATTAATACATAGCCTTGGTTTATGTGCTTCTATTTAAAGATTCCTCACCTAATATATAGCATTGCATCATTAACCTTGAACTTGCAGCCAGTGACGTTATAACTTAGACCTGAATGCAGCTTATCTCACACACATATTTTCTTCCTGAGGCACGTCAGAGCCTGCTTGTGCTCAGGAACACTAGACAACACTTCAGCACCACACATGGGATCGTTTCAAACAACAAAATCATCAACAAAAATGAAAAACGTGCAAAAAATCTGGCACTAACCAGGCCGTGAGAAGGATACTTAATGACAGTATGGGAGCTGAGAGAGGAAGGCAGAGCAGGGCCTTGTTCAGCTTCAGCTGGGATCACACACTGGGGACTACTCGACATTTTTGCTGCTCTGCGTGTCCACAAATGACTGCAAATGTGTGAGTATTGGTTCTGGATTGCAAGTACATTTTATCAAGTAGGTGAATTACCAAATGTGGAAACTGCAAATAATAAAGATCAACTCTATTTCTTTTCTTTTTTTATTTTTAAATACTTATTATTTACAGTTAATCGCCATACAACACTATTTCTTTTAAGTGTTTCTTTTAGTTTATGCATGTTTGGAAAATATCTTGGGGAATAAGGCATAATGTCACAACATGAATGTATCATTTCAAGTGGATTTTACAGATATATGTTCGCAAACAATAGTCACTATATACTTACATCTAAAAATAAATTATAATATCTCTGAAGAATAACTGCTAAATTAATACACAAGTAGAAAACACAACTCCATTATGTTGCCTGTTTCCTATGATCAATTCTCTCCACTGCCTCGATATCTTGATTTCTCTATAGAGTTATTAGAAATAAAATGAAAATTGAATCAATTGTACATATAACTTAAGGACTTCAGTTTTCTTCTAGTAAATATTTTTCTTTGTTCAAGGAATAACTCTCTGGAAAGTTGCAGTCATGTTAAATAGGAGATGGGAAAGACTTGTAATGTGTCTGTAATGCATTTGACGTCAATAGCTACGTCTCCATTAAACGGGAGCTTCAGTTGCCTTCAAGTAAAAAAAATGTTTAAAAGCCAAATCTCAAAGCTTCCTATTAAGCAAGCGAATGATTTCAGTTTTGAAGATGAGAGCATCTCTACTTCCTTAGAAAGGGGAAAAAGTATCATTCTTTCGTTCTACTAGTCTTTATGAAATGGAATTCTGCTCATCTTTATCGCAAAGCTGTCTGACTCCTCAGTATGTGATGTGTCCCAGGTCTCGTCCTTACTTCCCCAAATGCAACACTGTTCAAGACCAACTTATGGGGCTGCCGGCAGGTGTCATGGTGGTTGGGAGCACTGGACTCCCACAGGGTTGACTGTGGTTTGAGTCCCAGAGCTGGCAGCTTGCTTTCTCACTCTCTCTCTCTCTCTCTCATTCTGTCGCTCTCTGGTCAAATTAAAATAAATATATAAATAAAGTTAAATAAAATGATTCTTCTTTAAGCAAGCGAATGATTTCAGTTTTGAAGATGAGAGCATCTCTACTTCCTTAGAAAGGGGAAAAAGTATCATTCTTTCGTTCTACTAGTCTTTATGAAATGGAATTCTGCTCATCTTTATCGCAAAGCTGTCTGACTCCTCAGTATGTGATGTGTCCCAGGTCTCGTCCTTACTTCCCCAAATGCAACACTGTTCAAGACCAACTTATGGGGCTGCCGGCAGGTGTCATGGTGGTTGGGAGCACTGGACTCCCACAGGGTTGACTGTGGTTTGAGTCCCAGAGCTGGCAGCTTGCTTTCTCACTCTCTCTCTCTCTCTCTCATTCTGTCGCTCTCTGGTCAAATTAAAATAAATATATAAATAAAGTTAAATAAAATGATTCTTCTTCTTAAAAGAAAGAGATCAGCTCACTAATGGTTTCACTGAGGTTCGCTTTATAGCCTCAATCCCTCTGCATGCCTACGAGAATACGTGCTATCCCATACCTCTCTTATCCTCTCTAGCATGGTTTCTTAACCTCAAGCTTATTAACATTTTGGCTGGGCAATTCTGTGTTATGAAGGGCTGCCCTCACATTATAGATGTTTAGAATCATCCCCGACCTCTGCCTACCATGTACCAGAAGCAAAACTCCCTGCACCCCCACCCCATCAGGCTGAACTAACCAAAAATGTCCCTAGATATTGCCAAATGTCCTTTGGGGAAAAAAAATCACATGTGGCTGATTTTGAATAACTATTCTTTATCATAACCTATAGCTTGAAGGACAAGTAAACTATTTTTTAGATAATTCAAACAAATTTGTACAATCAATAAGCAGTACAAATGTTAATTAGATTCAGATATCCAGATCTAACATGTTTCCCTTCATTGTCCAAGTTTATAATGAAAAAAAAAAATCCTAGCTGATAAAAAAGAGTAATCAATACGAAACTTATTCAAATGAAAAACCTTTCTAAGTAGTAATTTTTAATGTTTCCATGACAAGAATTTCTGAGCCACCCTCTCAGTTATTATAAAGTAAAACAAATGTGACTTTATCCCATTTGTACTATGACTGCTCTTTGCACGTGTTGGTATTCTAGAAACTTCTTTTGTTTACAGTCCTTGACATAAAATTATTTTACTAACTTTTCTGACAAAGCTCTTCTATTATGGTAGTAATTTTTCACATTTTCATATTCATAATAATTCTTCTATTTTTATCTTTTAATTAAAATAGCAGAGAATGAGATATAGCAAAAGAATATTAGTATTCAGGTTTTTTTTTTTTTAAGTGAATTTATTTGCTGAGAGAGTGAGGAAGAGAGACGTAGGCCCCTGACAGAGTCTTATCACACCACATCCTCCACCACACCCTCCAGCTAGCCAGGACTGTGGGAGCCCCAGACCTTCCCAAGATCTGAATCCTGAGCATTGTACATCAGGGTCCCATTGTCAGCACCCCCACAGACAGACCAACAGTGCTTTGAGCACCAGCTGAATGAATTAATATGTCTACTTGCCTTTTACTGACACAACTGATTACTTTAGGTGGTATACAATTAATATTTCATTTGAAGTAGCTCTCCGTACATAAACATATTGCAGGGACATTTTGACCTTTGATCTTTATCACTTATTACCATTTCAATCTATTCATGTTCTGCTCACAGGTATATTACTTTTGTAATAATTTGGCACAGTCATTATTTAAAATATATATGGCTCTGGAAATGTAGGTAGGCTAGTAATTTCTATCGCTAAGCCATTTTTGTACTACATTTAATTAACTTTAGATTTAATAAATAAATTTTAAAATACAACTTAGTTATTTTAGAGATATTTTTGCTATAGGGCCTGTGCACTCACCAGAGAGAGTGAGAGAGATAGAGATAGAAAGTGAGAAATCTATCCCTTAGGGGGATGGCCATGCCACAATCCCTTCTCCTCCATTCTCCTCTCAGAATTTTGGGTATGCAGGCACTCGCACTTGGTGTGCGTCTCAAGCAGCCAGGTCCAGGACCCGAACCATGGTTGACCATGTGAGAGTCCAGGGATATAACCATTACACCATCTGCTGGTCCTAAAACAACTTATTTTAACCACAAATAATTTTTACTTGCATAACCTTTTTCCCCTCCCACCTGATATTTTTACTCTTGATTTAGCAATAATAGGGGCAGTAAACAATATTGAAAGTTAAATTTAAAAGAAGAATAATAAAAATGTGTTTTTTCCCTCTTGTTCTTGTATCATGCTCAGTATCCACATTTAAAAATGTATGGTTACAATTTCACAAGACAGAAAACTCAGTGACAGAGTTATAGACTAAATTTCAAATTATCTCTTTCTTGCCACAGAAGTTTGTCAATAAAATAAAAGATGACTTTGCTCAGATTCACCTGGACCAAGGAATAGATGTGGGAAAGATGATATGCAAATTTAAAAGGTGACTTTTTAAAGGCTCCTTTTTAGTCTCATTTTGTGAATTTAATACCCAGATATTGAAGGACCAGATACCAAAACCCTAGAGAGTTGGAAAACTTAAAAACACCATTTCTATACTTCTCTGTCATGAGCCATCCAATGAAACAAAACAAAACAATCAAAAAACGACAAAACAAATAAATCAAAAGATAGGAGAAGTGGATGAATTGGAAAGAGTAGCAGCTCTCCAGAGAAAGAAGTGTAATTAATTGCTTTGTGTATCCTTTCATCAAGCAAAGGTTAAAAAGTAACTTCTTCCTTAGTTACCTAACTCTCCCTTTACAAGGATGATACACATTACACAAAGTACTAGAAAGCTACATTTATATTTTAAACACAAGGAGAAAGGAAGAGAAACTGACCAAGGGAGAACATAATTATTTTCTTTGCAGAGAGAATATGACATATGCAAAGGAGAAATACATAGGGGAGAATGGTGGTTAAATACAGATGAGTTTAGCATTTGTGATGATGTCAACATTTCTATTTCTTGTGAGTGATGGATACAGAAAACATTGCCTCCTATGCTAGACAGCCAGAGCTTTTTCCCTGAAGATTTACACGGGCTCACTAACCCATCATTACTTCATCTCACCATCAGATCTGACCTTTACAACTTTGCTTCTTTTATCACTTCTTATTCTCCAGTGTCTGGCTGCCTTATTATGCATTTGTGCATTCCATCAAGCTGAGTTCTTCTTACACATAGTTAACCCCTCACCTAAGGATCAACATAGATGTGAACCCATGCATGTTTTTAGAGAATGTACAATAAATTAAGTCTGAGCTTACAATAATTAAGCATTTGTTAAAAGAATGTGTGTACTTTTTGGTGTATATACCTCTGAAGTCTTTCAGTGGTAGGATTATTCTCATGAGGATAATGAGATGTTAAAAACATTAAGAGAAAAAGGAAAAAAAATTAAAGAAAAGACATGGGCCCAAGAGAAAGGATAGAAAAGAGACACTGCTCATAACTAGTTACAATGTAAATATATCACCCAAAATACCTTTTAGCTAGAGAAAATGTCTTTATTATCACAGAGTAGCTAAAACAGGATTTTAAATGTACCCAATAAAGTACAGAAAATCACTGAGATGTCTTAATTGTCCTGATTTAATCATTACACATTGTATTCATGTATTGAAAAATCACATTGTAACCTCATAAATGCATGTCATTATTATATGTTAAAAAATTGTTTAAAAGAAAATGCCATTATTAATAGCTATTCTTTATTTGACCCTGTTTCTGATGACTTATGCTCTCATTTAGTGAAACTTAATTAGAGACTTTAGTTTTCTGTCTTTACATTGCATTCCCCAATAATTTCTTCAACACATCTTAGTAAATATCTATTTCCCAAAGTAAGTAGTAACTTCATATAGGCTAGTATTTGTATTTGTTTCTACTTACTCAATACAATGTACAATAAGTGTCTATAAAGATACAGTTAGTATGATCAAATCTTGGGGAATTTCCTTTGGCTTCAACATGTTGAGCCCATAAATGGCATAGGCTATAAAATGCTTGTATTCCTCATACATTCTAAGACCATGGGTAACTCGTTAGGAGTTATCCTCAGAATTACAGAGATACGCCAAGTCTCAGTATTCTCATCTGTTAATTGGAAGAACTAAACTTGGTAAATTTTATGGTTCATTTCAGTTTCATGAACCTTTGGTCCTAACATAAATAACGTTTTATATTACCACTTAAACTGAGAAAATATTAATACAAAATGTAATAATAAGTTTGAATCTGTAGAAAATATGTTTAACATATATAATTTGTGGGAGCTTCGTTATCTAGTCCATTAGTACCTCTTACATCACAGAATTTGGACTACATTTACGTTTGCCATACTAAGCAAATTAAAATATAAAACATAAAATTAAATTTGAGTTTCAGATAAGTAAGAAATAATTTTGAGTATAAATATGTCCATGTAATATTTGGGGTAGAGGTAGGTTAGAAATGTTTTAATATTTATCTGAAATTCAAGTTTAACAGACCCTCCTGTATTTTACTGGGTACTCCAAATATATTTTCAAATAGTTTATTATAATATTTCAATAGACAAAAAAACATTTTTGTAAAATAGGGTTTTTTTTGTTATTTTTGTCTTTTAATTTCCAGTAGTTTTTTTTAAAGATTTATTTATTTATTTAACTCCATTCGTTATTATAATTAGTATTATTATTTTATTTTGACCAGAAAGAAACAGACAGAAAGGGAAAGTAAGAAAACAAGCCGCCTGGTCTGGGACTTGAATCTCAAGCACCCATGTGGGAATCCAGTGCCCTTAAGCACCATGCCACCTGCTGGCCCTGGCAATAGTTACGTTATAGATATTATTGAAGGCTATCTAAATTCTTAAAAATGGTTAAGATAAATATGGTTAAGAATGAGCATCACGTTATACTAAACTTCTTTAACTTAAAATACTGTTTCAACATGCCGCCTGCTATTTAAAGCAGTGAGGGAATAATGCATTCTGGTTCATGTGCTGTCCATTCAGCATCCATCTATGTCTCACGCTGGCTTTTCCACTTCTTAGAGAAATATAAAAAAATACACTTAACATTAAAAAGAAACTGCCTTGTGATACCAACAATATGATAATTGAAAGGAAAAGTTGGTCATTTGGACCTCATCAGAATAAAAACCTTGCTTTGTGAAAGACAACATAAAGAGAATTTTAAAATAAGCTAGAGTCTGTAGAAAATATTTAGAAACCTTGTATCAAAAAAGGGCCTTGTAGCTAAAATATAAAGAACTCTCAAAATTCGATGGTTAAGGGACCAGCAGATGATGTAATGGCTATGTCGCTGGATTCCCATGTAGTTGACTGCTGTTCGAGTCCCAGACCTGATAGCTTCAACTCATGCTGGGAGTGCATGCGTGCATGCCCACGATCCCAAGAGGAGAATGGAGAAGAAATTGCAGCGTGGCCATCCCCCCTGAGGGTTATTTCTCCCTTTATGTCTCTCTGTCTCTCCCTGTCTTTCTGGTGAGCACACACACCCTATAGCAAAAAATAAACAAAAAAACCTCAATGGCTAAAAACAAATCTGTTTAGAAGATAGATAAAAGATATGAAGAGACTGCATATATGGCAAAAAAAAAATTAACTATTAAGAAACTGTAAATTAAAACCACAATGAGATATTACTATTTAACTAACAAAATGATTTTTTAAAATAGTGATAACACTAAATGGTGATGAGTATGTGGAAAAACTGAATCATTCATATGTTGCTGCTGGAAATGTGAAATAATACCACCTCTCTGAAAAACTACTTGGCAATTTCTTGTAAAACTAAACATGCAACACTGTGACCTAACGAGTCAACTCCAGTGCATTTATTCCAGAGAAATAAAAATGTATTTTCATACCAAAGCCTGTGTACAATTGTTGATAGCCTATCCCCTTTCTTTGTAATAGCAAAAAACTGATAACAGTCTAGATGTTATTCAGTGGTGAGTAATTAGACAAACTGTGGTCCTTCTGTACCATGGAGTACAATGCAGCAATAAAAAATGATAAACTATTGAACCCCACAACATATTAAACAAATCTTAAGAGAAATATGCTGAGAAGAAATAAGCTAATCCTGAAGTATCACATACTACATGATTCCATTCATGTAACTTTTTTTTTAATTTGTCAGAGGGCATATACACTCATCAGAGAGAGACAGAGAGGGGACAGGAGAAAGTACCCCACGTAGGGCATGGTCACACCACAATTCCTTACCCTCTTTTTTATCTCTCTCCTTTCAGTATTTTGGGCAAAGCTGAGTGCTTTTTTGTTGTTGTTGTTTTTAAGCTGCTGGTTCCAAGATGCAAATTGTGTGGTTGGTCATGTAGAAGGAACCCTGCTCTCTTAACCACCAGGCCACAGTTTGGCCCATGTAATGTTCTTGAAATAACAAAGTTGTCAGAGATTAAGAAAGTACAGGAGGGGTGGTTGTAGCTACAAAGGGCAGCACAATGCAGTCTTGCTCATAGAAAGACACTATTTTTTTTCTCTTTATTTTCATACATCACTCAATATCACACTTCTGACACCAGAAATGTGAGACTGTCTCTGCACATGCCAAGCAATACTCTAATGGACACAGACTGAGTGTCCTACAATGTAACTAAATTCTGACACCACCTCCCTGGAGACAACATTGAATCCACAGACAAAGGGTGCCATTCCATAAACTCCCCCATCCACCTACTCACACACACACACACACACACACACACACACACACACACATGCTTTGGATACCAATTACAAATCCCAGGTTGTGACCTGTGCTTCTGACTGACTGGCTATAAATTGAAATTCCCATAAACCCCTCCTTGGGTTTGATTGATTTACTTGAGCAATTCACAGAATTCTGATGCTTTACTCATGTTTTCCCATTTATTGTAAGAGATATTACAAAGGGTACAAATGGAAGATACATTCGGCAAGGTATGTGAGAAGGTATGTGGAACATCCATAGTCTCTCAGGGCACACCACCCTCTAGGAACCTCCATGTATATGGCAATCCAGAAGCTCTTCGATCCTAGTCCTTTAGGTTTTATAGAAACTTCATTACATAGGCATGGTTGATTACACCATTGGCTATTAGTGAGCAACCCAATCTTTAGCAACTCAAAACTATCCTTCTCCTGGAGGTCAGGAAAGAGATAAGCTGAAAGTTACAACTCTCTAGTTTCATAACTGGTTCTCTTGCTAACCAGCCTTCATTCACTGACTATCTAGGAGCCTACCAAGAGTTATCTCATTGGTACTAAAATTCTCCTATAACTCAATTACAAGGGATTTATTAGGAACTCTGTGTCTGTCAGATGCTCCTATTACTTAAGCTTATACTTTTCTGGGAGAAAGATTGAGAAGCCCTGATAAACAAACTCTAAAGCCAAGTCATCCTCTAGACTTTAGGTGATTCAAACAATAAAGTCCTTTTATTTACTTATTTGAATTGAGGTGAAATTCACACAACCTCTGGTTAATCATTTTAGAGTGTACAATTCAATGGCATTTAGTAAATTCATAATGTGTGATCTCTACTTCTCTCTAGTTTTCAAAACATTTTTTTATCCTATATGTTGGTTAATTTTATATATCAACTTGGCTGTACCACAGCACCCAGATACTTTAGTCAAACATTATTCTGGATTTGTCTATGAACATATTTTTTTATGATATGAACACTTTAAATGGTAGACTTTGAGTAAAGCAGATTGTTTTACTCCAATAAAACAAAAGACTGATTTGAGCTGGAGAGAATTTTGCTAGTAGATATCATTGAAACTTAAATGCAACATCAACCTTTCCCTATGTTTCTACCTTGCTTGCCCACTCTGCAGATTTTCAATTTGCTAGACTCTGTAATTGCATAAACCCATTTCTTAAAGTAAATTTCTATCTAAGTGGATACGCATTTTATTTGTTCTATTTCTTTGGAGAATCTTGACTAATGCACCTCAAAAGAATACCCGGTCCTCTTTTGTGAACCAGTCTTTATTCCAACCACCTACTCATTCACTGGCAACCACTAACCTGCTTTCTGTATCTATGAAATTGCCTCTTCTGGATTTTTGTTATAAAATGAATCATGCAGCCAGTATGTGACCTTTTGTGCCTGGCTTCTTGCCATTAGCATAATGTTTGAGGTTTGTCCAAGTTGTAGCACATATCAGTACTTCATCCCTTTTTATGGTAGAATAACTGTCCATTGCCTGTATATACCACCATTTGTTAATTCATTCCTCCATTGATGGGCATTGGGGTTGTTACTACAATTTTATTTTTATGAGTAATGCTACTATAAACATACGTGTATGAGTTTCTATGTGGACACGTTTTTGTTTTTCTTAGGTATATACTTAGAAGTAGAATTGCTGAGTCATATGATAATTCTGCTTAACATTTAAAAAACCACCAAACTGTGTCCCATAGTGGCCACATTATTTTACATTCTTATCAGCAATGTACGATATAAGAGCTCCTCTTTCTCCATACTTGTTACCTTCTGCTTAAAGCAAAATAAAACTATTACAGCAATTCTCATAGTGTGAGGTTGCATTTCATTGTGGTTTTGATTTGCATTTTAATGATCAATGAAGCTGAAAGATTCATAGACTTGTTGGACATTTAAATATATTTTTTAGAGAATGTTAAGCCCAGTTTCATTTTTTAATTGTATTGTTTTTTGTTGAATTGTAGAAGATTTTTATACTCTGGATGCTAAACTATTACAGGTACCTGCTTCATAGTTCTCACATTCTGTTGTTTGTCCTTAAATTTTCTTGATTTGTCCTTTGAGAAACAAGGGTTATTTTTAAAATACAATTCATGAAATACAATTTAGTCATTTTCCCCTCTTCTTTCTCTGCTTTTGGCATTGAAAAAAAAAAATCTGTTACTAAATCTGAGGTCATAAATATTAATCCCTGTTTTCTCCTAATAGTTGTATAGGTTTAGCTTTTCTATTTGGGTTGCTTATGCATCATGAGATTATGTTTATATATCAAGTGATGTGGCAATCTATTTTTATTTTTTTTCCCATGTGGTTTTCCAGTTGTACATCACCATTTCTTTTCTTTTCTTTTCTTTTCTTTTCTTTTCTTTTCTTTTCTTTTTTTTTTGGAGAGGTTTTCGCTATAGGGCATGTGCACTCGCCAGACAGAGAGAGACACAGAGACAGCAAGTGAGAAATCACCCCCCAGGGGGGATGGTCATGCCACAATCCCTTTTCCTCCATTCTCCTCTTGGGATCTTGGGCACACACGCACATGTGCCCGGCGTGAGTTTTAAGCCACCGGGTCCAGGACATGAACCGCGGTCGACTACATGGGAGTCCAGCGACATAGCTATTACGCTAACTGCTGGTTCCCACCATTTCTTGAAACTATTATTTTTTCCTGAATGATCTTAGCACCCTTAGCACCCTTTCCTTAGCACCATAGGCCACAGATTTTTGGGTTAATTTCTGTACTCTCAGTTCTATTCCATTGATCCATATGTCTATCCTTGTGCCGGTACCACATTTCCTTGATTGTGTTGCTTTTTAGAAGTTTTGAAATAGAAGGTCGTGTGTCTGTTAACTTTCTTTATCCTTTCAATATGTTTTTGGCTATTCTTCACTCTCAGCAATTAAATATGAATTTGAAAGTCAGATTTGCCATTTCTACTAAAAAGAAAATTTGAACTTTGATAGAGGTTACATTGACTCTATAAAACACTTGGAAAAATAATGTTATCTTAACAATATTATTTCCCATTCTATGAACATGGGATGTCTTACTATTTAATTAGGACCTCCTTAATTTCTTTCAGCAATGTTTTGGAGTTTTTGGTGTGTGAATCTTTCACTTCTGCTATGAACTGAATGTTTGCATCTCCCCAAAATTCATATTCTGGAACCTAATTACCAGTGTGATGATATTATGATGTGGGACTATTGCCAAGTGATTAGGCATAAGAACAGAGTTCTCATGAATATGTTTAATGCCCTTATCAAAATGGTCCCAGGGCCAGCAGGTGGCTTGGTGGTTAAGGTGCTGGACTTGCACATGGCTGTTCACTGTTTGAGTCCCAGACTTGGTGGTTTGAAAACCACACATGTGCATGTGTGTCCAGAATCCCAGGAGGATAATGGAGAAGAAGGGATTGTGGTGTGGCCATTCTCCCTCCACCAGGAGGTGATTTCTCACTTTCCCTCTCATTGTCTCTCTCATCTCCAGAGTGCACACGTGCCCTATGGCAAAAACCTTTAAAAAATAAAAACACAGAATAAAAGTAGTCCCACGAAGCTGCCTTTCCCCTTCCATCATCTGTGGATGCAGCAAGAAGGTACCATTTATAAACCAGGAAACAGTCTGTGATATAATATAAAATATATTTCTTCTTTGTCTATTTCTATCATAGAACTCCTAAAAACCTTTAGATTTTTCTGAGTAACAAGAGTGTATTCGATTATTTGTAATAAGCCCCTTTGATAACTATCATTTATACAAATAAGATTACTTAGGGTGGGGCCCCTGGATAGTCTCAGGATGGGTTCAGTCACCAGAAAGATTGGAACAGTTAAAGAATTAGAGCATTGGGACTTTTAGCCCCATCCACTGACCTCGAAGAGGTCAGGCTGGAGAGTGAGTTTATAAAAACTCTCACTCAAACAAGATTTGATGATCTTCAGGTTGCTGAAGACATGGAGGTGATGAGAGGATTGCTCTCCCCAAAATGTTGTAGAATCTTCATGCCCTCCATACCTTGCCCTATCCATCTCTTTATCTGGCTGCTTATCTGTATCCTTTTTAATAGCCTTTATAATAATAATAATAAACTGATAAACAAAAGTAAATGTTTTCTTGAGTTCGGTGAGCCATCCTAGCAAAATAAATTGAACCCAAGAATGGGGTCATGGGAGCTATTAGCTCTGGCTAAGACTTCCAGGACCAGCAATGGTGAATGTGAGTATCTTTATTTTGTTCTTGATCTGAGAGAAGCTTTTAGTTTTTCAGTATTGAATACAATGTTAGCTGAGATTTTTTCAAAAATGCCTTTTTTTGTGTGTTGAAGTTTCTTTCTATTCCTTTTTTTTAATAGTTTTTATCATAAAAGTGTGTTGGATCTTGTCAAATGCTTTTTCTGTGTCAATGAGATGATTCATTTTTTGTTTAAGTTCACCTGAGTGAGTTTTCTTGTTACTGCCGATTGTAAGCACCTTTTATATTTCTCTTGCTTTCACCCTTGTCCTTGTTCTCATAGGAATTGGCTCAGCAAGTGGCAAGTTTATTTCAATGAATACCAACTAGCAATTGTTTCAGGAAAAAGGTCCTGAGGAATGACCTTGTTTGTTTTTTTTTTTTCACATTTTTTTATTCTGATCTTATTGGAATAACTGCCACTATTACATGGGTCTTCATTTATATTGCACTACGGAAGGTTAAGACCGGAAACAATAAAAAAAAAATATTTGTGGGTTTTTCCTGGTATGCAGAAACAGCACTGGTGTGAATGCAGGTGGAAAATGCACTGTTTCCTTGACATATCTTATTCCTTTTTTCTTCAAGGCATTATTTTAAGAGACACCTCTTATTTTGGATATTTCTCTTAAAGACTCCACTGGTTTCAGGCAAATATGGTTCAAAATCTGAGGTCATCTGTTCCACAGTAATTACGTTTTCTGGGGGAAAAAATATCCATCGAATGGAATATGAAATGTTTATTTTAGCACAAAATTACAGTGACATGTAATGATTGAGAGCAGAGAAATTTTAGCTTTGTTTCTACCCTCACATTTGGAATCTTTAGCACTTTGTCCCATTCCTTGAGTATTTTGAGAAAAGATTTAGAAGTCAAGGATCGTGAGTGTGCAAATTCAGAAGATCGTGAATGAGTTCACTTCTATCCAGGCATGCTTTCAGTAACACCATTATTCCACGTGCTTTCTCACTCACAATTTCTTCAGACATTTTTATGAAAGAAGGGAAATTATTTTCAACACAACGGATTTATTTTTGTGACAAGCAAATGTCATATAAGCTATGTTGTCATTCCCTTCCATTTTCTTTCTTTCAGTCTCTTTCCATTTTTTGAAATTGAAAACCTTTATCTTATTCTCAGTGTTCTTAATTCTATAAATGAGAACAGAGTATGACATGAAGGACTATGTGGGTAAGATTATTTCAAGTGCCATTCAAAGATACAGGAGATTTAGAAATGATGAACACTTGAGTAGAGAGCCGAAGTGAAGAGGAAGGAAACAACCAGAGAAAGAGGAAACTAGTGCGCACACACCACGTGGTTGACTAAGGTAAATGCTCAGGGGTATTGTGGAAAGAAAGTGAAAGCACTCCCCTCACCTCTCTACTTTATCTTCAGGATTGTACATATCCACCATTTTGGAAATCCTGACTAACAAATTTGTAAGATTCTAGTGAGCAAGGAAGAGAATTGTGATGATAAGAAAGAGCTGTCATTTAGTCTGTTTATAACCAAGTCCATTACTGTCACTATCCGAACCTAGGGAATAAAGTAAGAACATTAGACTGCTTTCCACCAGTTGCCAGGAGCAGATCAAGAGGATCTTGTTTCCACAGAGAGATAAGGGCAATTACATTTTTTGTTCCCCTCCCTCAAAAAAAAAAAAAAAAACTTATTATTCACCTCCCTCAAAAAAAAAAAAAAAATCCTAAGTAATTTCCAGTAACAGACTGAAAATCTATTTTCCCTCCCTAGCCATTTAATATAATAAATGCAAAGACTTTCAGAAGAAGAATGTACAAGAAGCCCTAATTGTTAAAATTGAATTTTCAGCAAAGCTTTTACATTTTCTCACAGTGTTCAACATGATTAAATATTCAGCAGCTGAAACCAAGAAACGCTTGCAAATCCAATACCCTGTATACTTACTTCATATCTCCCGAACATTTACATTGCTAACAAGCTGCCTTTTGTATAAATGTTAGTGGGACTCCAGGCGTCTGAGATTCAGCAGCCATTAAAGAGCGCTCTAGCAGCATGCACAAAGGGTGGCCTCTAGACCCTGTTTTGCATTATGGAAGATCATAAAAAGAAACTACTTTCATTGACTTCTTGTTCTGTCCTTGACCCAATCTATGCTGTTGCCCACATCTTACTTCCACCAGATGCAGAGAAAGCAGTGAATCTCAGACTTGGGAACACTAGAATAAGCATCAGCTGAGACTTAGTAGTAACTAAGTCATGGCAACATGTGGCAGGATCCACCAGACTGCCTCTAACAACGAACACAGTAAGCCAACGACATGGCGTAAAAAGTAATAGGGTATGTTACTGCCCTTTGTAGTTTGTGTTGCTATCATCAACCTCACTATAAAACTGCTCATTTTTATATTTGCTTAATTTTAATGTAAAAATATTTACATGTGCAAATACCAAACCATTTTCACCTAACAAATGGCTCAATTCAAAATCAATGAATAAAAATCAAATCAAGGCTGACACTCTAAACCAGGTTACAAATTAAGCTATGCATCGTAAAAATTCAGTAGCAGGTTTCCAATAATTGCCAAATGTTCTCCCAGCACTAAGTTATTAAAGGACACTACATTTAATGGTGGAATTTTATGTCACACTGTAACTTTTAAAAAAATTCTTTTGAAAGAATTTTTTCAAAGATAGAAAGCATTATGAGCATTGTCTTTGTGGTGTGCTGATCATTTTTCAGATGGTACAGGATATGGGGTTGTATGAATGTTGTCACTTTCCTTGCTCATTTATCATTTCTTTGGAAATTGTAGTAAAAACAAATGTGGCTAAGTAACCTCCACAGAACCACATGAAACCCTTTAAATAAAACTATTTTGTAAATGAAAGCTAGAGCTGCTTTTCCAAATGAGAGTCTTACCACCTAAAAATGTATTCCATGGGGAGCAGCAGGTGTAGTAGTGGTTAAAGCACTGGACTCCCATGTGGTTGACTCCTTTCCCAGTCCTGGACCTGGTGGTTTGAAATTCACATGGGGCACATTTGTGTGCATGCCCCAATATTTTTTTTTTGAGAGGTTTTTGCTATAGGGCGTGTGCCCTTGCCAGACAGAGAGAGCCAGAGAGACAGAAAGTGAGAAATCACCCCTTGTGGGGATGGCCATGCCACGATCCCTTCTCCTCTTGGGACCTTGGGCACGCACGCACACATGCCCGGCATGAGTTTTAAGCCACCGAACCACGGTCTACTACATGTGAGTCCAGAGACATAGCCATTACGCTAACTGCTGGCCCCATGCCCAAAATCTTTAAAGGAGAATGAAAGAGAAGGAATTGCAGCGTGGCCAACCCCCTGGGTGATGATTTCTCACTTTCTGTCTCTCTGGCAAGTGAACATGCCCTATAGCAAAAATCTTTCTCTAAAATAACAAAATATACCCCATTTATGTTGTTTTGAGTGACTTTTGCCCTCATAGCACTTCCTTAAAATCTGAGACAGGAGTTAGACCCATTGAGTAGGTAAATAGGGCAAGGACCCCTAAGGAAGAGTCACTATGATAGGAAACGGACAAACATATATTAAGGTGGAGTCACCTTATAAGATGGAGTCACTCTTGCTCAAACTTTTAATAAAAACCATTCACTTTTCTCACTAGAAATCAAATATTAGCTCTCACTGCTTGCACACACAGAGAGTTGCTTACAACTAGAGCTGTTTACAGCTTGCTTGATCAATCATAGCCTAACAGGGGATGCAGCCAGATCCTCTGTGAGAACTCCTTCCTCCCACCCTTCCTCCCACTTGTTGGTGCTGGGAAGGTTGTTATCCTCCTTCCTGCCATATACACAGAAATTCTCCACCAGGACAGAACACTAAATCAACATCCTAATTCCCACTGAGGCAATAAATTAATTGAGCAGTGCATTCAGAAATGGATGTGCATACTTTCAAAGGTCACTCTGGGCATGTGTGATGAGATGATTAAATTCTTCACCTAAGAGAGAGAGAGATATGCAAGCTCAGGAAGAAGCCCAGGAAACCAAACAAAGAAGCCTGATACTATGACAGAACTTCCCTGCTAAATATTCATCACCAAATCCCCAGATAAAAGCAACACCTAAACCCATTCCCAACACAGTTGTCTTTGGCAGCTGCCCACCTGCAAGCCCTTCAGGCATGGGACTGTATTTTTTTTTCTGTTAAAAATCTGTACTTTCCTATTAAAATTTCTCCTTTTGTACTCTACATGTGTTTGTGGTTTTTCATTCTGCATGTCAGGGCAGGTCTCTGATCTTAGAGATCTGTACCAAGAACCTAGGGTTTTATACAATGCAGCTCAACTCCCTCAACCTGTAGCAGCACTCCCTACAGAGGACTCACTCTCTGCAAGCTCCTTTTGAGCAGCACTAAGCTTGTCAACTAGTTGGCATTTCTCCTCATTGTGATAGCCAGTCTTTCTGCAAGTACTTCTCTTCTCTCACGTCAGGTCAGCTTCTCAGAGACTGGACGAACCTAAATAAAAACAAAAGCCCTCACAAAGCCCTTCTGACCCAGATGAATACCCCTTGCCTCAGTTTTTCCTTTGCAACTCATTTTCTGGGACCCACTTCCTGCCTGGGAGTTCTGTTTTTCTTTCTCTCTCTTAATAAACTCTTCTCTTTACTATTGAAGTAGACTTCCATTTTGAACTCTCTCTATTGGAAACTTGCTTTCTCCTTTTGCCTACAGTAAAGAGAGTGATTAACACTCCTACTGTCTTTACTAGATAACCCAAAACTCCCTATCTACCCTAAGATGATCCTTAGTGATGTAATCATCAGTCGCCAGACCCCTTGCCCTGAACCATGTAGACCGTTAAGATTCCATTGTGTTTAGGTAGGGATGGAACATACCCTTAGGAATGATTAACCTGGATAACTTGGATGGATGATAGGGCACAGCTGAACAAGACTTTAGGGTTCTAGGGGTGGAATGAGAGAGCACTAATTCTCTTCACTAAGATTAAAGGGTTAAGAAAAGAAAAGGAAGGAAGCACAATGGAAGGAAAGGAATATGGCCGACTCCTTTTCATACTACAGACATCCACAATGATAGATTTACTGTTAACATGTCACTGAATTCAAAACCTGTATTTTCCACCCACATCTGTGCTAGGCTTTAACGATAGATGAGGATCCAAAAAATGTCCTACAGGTATCTTGAACCACATTTTAAAAAATTAAACAAACCATCTTCTCCCAAAGCTACACATGTGTCCTCCTACATCCTCAATTTCAGGAAATTCCTCTATCATTTAATAAGAATCAAAAAAATATTTCCTCTGATCACTCACCCCTCACTTCCAATTCGTCATCAGATTGTGTGTTGATCCTATCTACTGTAACTATTGGACGCATCCATTTCTCTCCATGCTTTTGCTATTTTAATTTATCCAAAGCATGATCTCATTCTAGGCTTATGTAACAATCTAATTTCCCATCTTTCTAGTTCTGCCCTATTTCATTTTCCCTTGTCCTCCAGTCTTGCCAAATTCATTCATGTCCCAAAACTATGTTCCTAAAACAGAATCTTTCTTATTTAAACTTTTTATATATCTCTCCATAGTTTTCGAGATAAACTTAGTCTCCTTAAAATGGCCTAGTGACTTCTGCGAGAGACGATGCTTATTTAGTTCTCTAGCCTTGTCTCTCAGCACTGCTCTTCTTCCAGGTAAACTACCCTCGCTCGTACATCACCATTATGACCCTCTGACTGGTAACTGCATTGAATTACCTCTAACGGTCAATATTTTAGTCAAGTTAGATGAAGACTAAACATATCTGTGGATTTGGCAATAAGCCCTTATCAAGAGGAATTTTGGACAAGGACTGGAATTCAAAAACAAACCAATAGTTTTAGGTATTGGCTATCAGGAGTAAGGAGTAAGTGGTAACGGAAAGGATAGATGGCTCTTCAAGATCACAGTGTCAGAACTGACCAAGCACTTAACCAAGTAATATGCCACCAAACCAATCCCTGAAATTTAGGTAAGAGTCAGATACAAGAAAACGTCAAGTGTGCTTCAGTCCGAGTCTAGACAAATAGTATCACAACAGCAGAGAGTTGAAAGAAAGAAAGATTGTTGTTGGCAAGGGAGTAGGACCCTTGGAGAGGGTCTTGAACAGTCTTTTACTATTATGGCATAAAATAGGAGGCTAGGAATTAACAAGAGATGAAAATGACAGAGAGGAAAGAATCAGACCATGGAGCACCTTGTTTGCCATGTCAAGCCCCTAGATCTTGCATTTTGGCAGATAAAAAGCCATTGAAAAATTTAGAGAAAAATAAATACAATATAAATTTTATTTTTGATAGATTTCTCTATCTGTGGGGTGGAGGAGAGTTTGGAGAAAACAATACTGCAGGCATAGATGACTTGGAATGAAAGGAAATAGGCATCAATAGAGAAGGGAGAGACAGAGTCAAGAGTAGGGATCCCAATAGGTCCTACAGGTATCTCAAGCCACATTTAAAAAAACTAAACTCACCATCTTCTTATTTATTATTATAATTTTTCAATTTAACCAGAGAGACAGAGAAGGAAAGTAAGAAAGTAAGCTGCCAGTTCCAAGATTTGAACCACGGCTGGTCATGTGCGAGTCCAGGGCCTCAACTGTTACACCATCTGCTAGCCCCAAACCTTTTTTTTTTTTTTTTTTTAGGTTTGTTATAGGGAGGTTACTGGAGAGAGACAAAGAAGAAAGGAACGAGAGAGAGAAAGTGAGCAACAACTTCCCCCCGGGGAATAGCCACACTACAATCCCTTTTCCTCCATTCTCCTCTTGGGACTTTGGGCATGCACGTACACACATCCGGCATGTTTTTCAAGCTGCTGGGTATGGGACTTGAACCACACAGTAGGCCATGTGCGATCCAGTGTCTTAACCACCTCACCACCTGCTGACATCCATGGTCAAGACTTTCATTAAAGCCATGCAAACCTTGATGACCTAGTTAGAGTATGCATTGTAGAATTACTTTCACAGTTCAGAAAACAACAGAAAAGGAGAGCTGAAGATGACATGACTGGTTTCTGGCAAATTTGGAAGGAGAGCATAAATTCTTTACCCTGTGTACTTGGAGCTTTCAGCATTTTCAATTTTTTAAGAATTTTTATTAGAACAGTTTATATGATCAATTCAGCTGCTAAGATACCAGTATAAACTTGTATTTCTTTGCTTGTTTAATAAGCACATACAAAAAGAAAGAAATATAGATGCATGTGTGTTACACACGGTATGTATTTCTAAGCTTTGTCCACTGAGGGGGCCTAGAAACAATAACACACATCTAATGCACAGATCTTGATTTCTAAATATCACTCTTTAAAAAGAGAAAATGGACCTTTTTAGGAAAGAAGGCGATTCCATGACTGAGGCAGGAAAGATGCAGGATGAACCTGGAGTATCTTGTAGTTTCAGAAAGTGAGAATATATTCAAAAGGGATGAGGGACATAACAAAGGTCAGAGAAGTCAACTTGGAGGATCTCCTAGTGACAAAATAAGTAATAATTTTAGCAATAAAATAGATGATGATATACGATTATAACCCATATAATAAAATAGATATCCATGAGTTCATACTGATAAATATAAATGATCGAATAAATAACTCTGGGAAAAGGGCACCATATAGAATTCCAACTAGTAAATGCAGAAGGAATGAGAGAAATATATAATCTTCTTGAGGCCAGCATCACAGCAATAATTGCTTCCACTAAGATCCACCAATGAATGCTAAAATTAGTAAATGACAGTTTCAGTTAAAACAGAATTTTTGCATAGTCTCAGTGTGTTTCTCCCCAAGATATTTATTAATTACTTAAAAAAGGAAAAGTAGTAACTTTATAATGGATAAAGCCTACAGCCACCATTTTATTTTATTTTATATTATTTTTTTAATCTAATCTAATCTAATCTAATCTAATTTATTGCTACAGGGCACATGCACTTGCAGAGAGAAAGAGAGAGATAGAAAGAGAAATCACCCCAAGGGGGTTGGCCATGCTGCAATCCCTTCTCCATTCTCTTCTTTGGATGTTGGGTATCCACACACACCTGGTATGTTTTTCAGACCACTGGGTTTGAGTCTTTAACCACTCAGTCTGCCATGTAAGATCCAGCCATGTTAACCACCACATCACCTGGCTGGCCTAACACCATCGTTACTAAATGATCAAGGTCAACATCATTTCAGACTGATTGTATTAATACGCTCCTTATAAAATTCACTGAGAAAGGCTCAATAGCATTTCAATGGTTTATTGCCAATAACACATAATATCAATCTATGAGAAAACATTAGGGAAACCCAAGTGAGGGACAGTGATTTCATAAATAACTGACCATTAGTTTTCAACAATGTCAGGATAAGGAAAGACTGAGGAACTGTCATCAGTTGGAGGAGACTGAATAAACCCAACAGTAAAATGCAATACAGAATGCAGAATGGATTCTGAAATTTAAAAGCTTTAAAAATGATGGTAAAATATTATGCCTTTAAAAAATTTCTAGACAACACCGAACTCTATTTAATAAACAATAAATCATTTTTATACGCAGACTTTTTTTGAGAAAGAATTTTTTTTTTCCTTTTTCTCTTAGGGCACTTGTACTCACCAGAGAGACAGCACCTTAACTGCTATGCCCACCTACTGGCCCCAAGATTTTTCTCTTCTCCATTGTCTTCTGCTCTGGGGCCTAATTCATCTAAACAGCAGGCAGCCTAGGTTGCTTAAATAAACTGTGAGGAGTCACACACAGAAAGACACATCAGAGCCTCTGGAAAGGGAGCAGGTGCTGTTTTAGATCAGGATTTTTTTTTTTCCTTTATAAATAGAGTTCTGGGGGCCAGCAGATGGTGTAGCGGTTACATCACTGTGTTACCATATGGTCCGAGTCCTGGACCTGGTGGCTTGAAAATCACACTGGACATGGGTTTGTGCATACCCAAGATACCAGAAGGAGAATGTAGGAGAAGGGATTATAGCATGGCCATCCTCCCTTGGGAGTAATCTCTCACTTCCCTTCTCACTGTCTCTCTCTCACTCTCTCTCTCCAGTGAGCGCACATGTACTAAGGCAAAAACCTCTCAATAAAAAGACTCAAACACCTTTGGTCAAATGACCAAGAAGCAAAGCACTCAGAGGCCAGCACTGAGTTCTTCCACTTGTGTCTGTGTAATCTGATCTAATCACTTTGGGGGCTCTGGTCCCTTGTTGGTTAAGTGGAGACACCACAAATACTGAATTTATAAGATTGTTGTAAAACTTTCTTGCTGTAGCAATTGTTAACGGGTTGATGCTTGCATCCCCTCCAGAGTCATATATGGAAGTCCTAACTCTCAAAGGACTGGGATCAGAAGGTAACACCTTGTGGAGGTCATTAGGTTTAGATGACTGAGATCATGAGGTCAGGTCTTCATGATAAGCTTCCTGGCCTTATAAGAAAACAACAACAACAACAACAAAACTAGAGCTTTTTCTGCCATGTGAGGAAATACCTCTAAGAGGTCTTCTACAAACTAAAAAGAGGGACTTCACCAAGAATCAGATCATGCCAATATCATGATCGTGAACTTTCATCCTCTAGAACTGTGAGAAATAAATGTTTGCTGCTTAGGCCACCCTGTCTGTGGTTTCTGTTACAGCAGCCTGAGCTGACTAAAACAGTAACCCTAAAGTCACATTGTGTTCATATTAATTAGATGCTATTAGCAACAACAAAAAAATATTAAAATGTTCTTTGAAATAGAGGTCTGAATGAAAAGTAGTTCTTTTTATTAATAAATTATGCTGCTATTGTTCTTCCCTGCAGTTACATGAACATGTGGGGAAGCAGAGTGCTGCCGACTCTTCTGACTTGCAGGGGGCACATGGTCCTATTTCTCTTTATTTGGCAGCTAATGAAAACAACTGCTGAGATTCAGAAGCCTCCTACTTAAACAGACGATGATAGACTGTTAAAATTGAGTCTACATGTTGTTAATAAATGTCTGAAGATAACTGTAAGGTGGTAATTAATTATAGAGCCTCTGGCACCATCCCATACTCCACATTCATCTTCACTGCCTCCCTTAATAGCCTGATGCCGATGATGGATCAGCCTCATTCCACATACAGCGAGAGACCGGGCCCCCAGAAATCTTGATTCGCTTCAATTCCCTTTCCCCAAATAACTATCAACCTATAGACAACTATTGAAATAATAATGATAATTTATCGAATTCTCTGCCTTTGCTTTATTTTGAAAAAGTGATCCACTGCTTTATTTTTACACAATGCAAACACTGGAACATTTTTTCCCCAGTTAAATAATTAATGCGTGTAACATTTTGTTTTGGACTTCTCCAAACCAGTCTTCCAGCTTTACTCCTACTTCTCCGACCACGCCTTCTAGACTTTTCTTGTGAGTTCTCTCTCATTAACTCATCTGCTGCTTTCCTAGGAATTTCAGATTCTATTTCCTCCTGACCCTATATACATTCTCTAATGAGAAGACCTGTCCATAAACTGCCTCACTCTGGATATCATCATCTTTAGTTCAATTCCTACCACAGCTTCTTAGCTAATCACACTGCTTCCAGTGTCTTTGCAATCCATGTTCTGCTTGGCGGCCAAAATGAGCTTTCTAAAATACAAATATAATCATGTTAATTTTCTGCTTAAGCTTTTAAGAGTTCCTTATTGCTCTGGAGATAAAGCACAAACTTATAGTTTGTCACCTTCATAATCTGACTCCTTCTTAACTCTCCAACCCCAGATCTTAACCTTATCATATCACTTCTTCTGCTACAAGTACATTGCATTTTTCCCCCTATTTTAATGGAAAATTTCCATTGCATGCATGGTGACATTAGTGAGCAATAAGTAGTTGTCAAAGGAATAAATGAATGAATTGAATGACTGGCTTTTTTTTTTTTTTTGTAAATATGTCAAGCCAGTGTAAAAATTAAATAAAATTTAAATTCAGATTAAAAATATATAAATAACTGGACACTATAATTTATTACCATAATAAGGGGAAATAAACAGTAAAATGATTATTCCAGTATATCTTTAAATAGATTATAGAATATCTTAAAATATAATATGTTCTTATTTTTTAATCTACTTATAAAAGAGTGTACTTTAAAAAAAAACAAGCTTGAATGTTTTCAGGATAAGTGTTTTTTTGTTTTGATTTTTTTCTTCGTTAAAATATATTTTGCTATAGGGTGAAGAGAGCCACAGAGAGACAAAGTCAGAAATCACACGAGTGGATGGCCATTGCCACAATCCCTTCTCATCTATTCTCCTTGTAGGATTTTGGGCATGCACATATACATGCCACTTGTGTTTTCTAAGCCTCCAGGTATGGCACTCAATCTGTACACTCGGCTATGTGGGATCCAGCTGTCTTAACCACCACACCACCACCTGGACCCAAGATATACAATTTTAGCACTCAAAATATAAAATGTGATATGGACCTTTATATAACTGCATAGTTGACCAGGCCTTTGCCTCTTTAGTTTTACAGAGGACAAGCTTTTTTCTTGCTTTATAAGAAATTGAAAGAAAGTACTGCCTCAAGAGAAGGAAAACAACCTCTTGATGAAATGCTAAGCAGGGACTCCTCTATAGCACAGCATTTCCATAGAAAGATGAACAGATCCCATCAGCATTTCATGAATCTGTACAGAATTATGAGAACTTCCATTTATCTCTCAAGGAAGTTTCTTATTACAAAAAGGCCATTACCCAAGCTAGTGAACTATCAATTACCTTAATGGTCTTCTATTCTCCTCTTCACACACAGGTAAAAGGCATCCAAAATTATATCTGATGACTCTCTCGTTTTAGCTCACTTTAAACTAATGACTTTCAAAAGTACTTTCAATACTATAAATGGAGGGGGGGGAAGGTAAGAAAAATTGCAATTCAATGTGTAATTGCAGCCCAATAGGAATATCAAGTAGGACATTCCATTCCTACTATAACTGCCCCACTGTTTATCTACCCATAAATCTTCATACTCATCATTGTAGACATAAATCATATTTTGTAATTTCTCAGTCTTTATCACTTTAATTTTAATAGATAAAATCCACGGGTTCTTAGTATACCTGTGTGAGTTACCCTAAGACAAAGGCTACAATCTCAGACAATATAATGCTATATGGATAGGGCATGCAGCATACATAAGAAGCAGGTCAAATATAAAGTAAAAGGGTATCAAACTGACAAGTTCTCTTTCATAAAAATCTAGTCTCCATGTATGCACTTGAAGATGTAAAGGCTAGTTCTATCACAAACCACTTTGCTAAAAAGTATTCCGGAAAGTTCTGTAGTCTAACCAACTCCCTGATGTTATGACTACTTGAAAATTTAGATGTTATTTCTAAAGTAAACAAGTTTGCTAGAAAGCATTGGGAAAAAGTCCATAGGCTACCATTGACCTAATATTGTAACTTCTGGTCTCAAATTCTTTTTCCTAGGCAAATTTATTATTTTCTTTTCTTTTCATTCATTTAAAAAAATTTTCAGATTACTTTCACATTTTATATGAAGGGCCATTATGATTTGTTTGTGTGTGTGTGTGTGTGTGTGTGTGTGTGTGTATAAACAGAGAACTTTATATTCATTTGTCTGTTAAATGTGCCTTCCCTTTGTACCTCACACTCACCCTCTACTACTCATTCTCCACCATCCACTCCCCTCCCTTACTGTCTCTGGTATCTACACGTATCCTCTCTACTCTAATATCTTCAGATCTTTCCATTTCTACCATAGAGTGCAGATATTTGGTACAAATTGAGTAGGTATATACAGTGTGTCTTTCAATTTCTGGCATACTTTGCTTAATATTAAGCTTTTTATATTCATTCACTTTGAATCAAGTGATAGAGTCTCATCCTTTCTTATAGCTAAGTAATATTCCCTAGTATATAGGTGCTACAGTTTGTCAACTCAGTCCTGATAATATAGTGAAAAGCATAGATTATGTAGTAGTATATAGTTATATACTATGGTAACTATATCTTCAACTTGAAGAAATTATAGGAGAAATTAAAGGTCTTCACTATTGTCTAAAATGTAAGCACTGGGGCTGACAAATAGTGTGGTGGTTAAGGCACTTGTCTTTCACATGGCCAACCACAGTTTGAGTCCTAGACCTGGCAGCTTGATTTCTCACTTTCCCTCTTTCTCTCTCTAGTCAAATTAAATAATAATAATAATAATAAACTAAATTAAATTAAATAATTCTTAAAATAAAATGTAAGGATTACATTTTGCGATGTAAAAATGTAACATGTAAACACAACATTTATACATTAAATGTTTTAGTTCACTCTGAATAAAACTTAACTGAAAAAAAAAAATGTGTATCTGCCAGAAGGCATATGCAGCCACTGAGGAGAGACAGAGAGAAAGAAAGGGAAAAAGCATCCCCCATGGAACATGGTCACACTGCAATCCCTTTTCATTTTCTCTCCTTTTGGGACTTTGGGCCTGTATATCCATGTGCCTGTGTATTTCTCAGGTTGCAAGGTCTGGGACATGAACTGCGCTGTAGGCCATGTGGTATCAGCCACCTTACCCACCACAGGCTGGCCCTGATTTTTATACTTACAGGTTGAACTCAATTGCATTTATAAAGTAAATAAATAGTAATATTCAAATGTATATTATAAATACAAATAGAGATGTGCAATCCTTTTATATGGAAGCCCTGAAAATAAATTTGCTAAAATGACCTGCTTTCCATGACTGAGTCTACAGATGCATATACAATGCTGACATTTTTATTTCTTTTCCTATATCAGCAGCAACTGGCCAGGCACATGACAATGTAAAAAAGGTCAAGATATGATCTTTGGACATTTCAGTATTGATATAAATAAATTTACAGTCTATTTTTACGTCTTTTTCCTCAACCAGTTTACAACCTCTTTTTCGTTGTAATTACTCAAAATATTTTAATTGCTTTCTAGTTGTGCAAACCGCTTTTGCTTGTCTCGTAATCTCCTCACCTCTCCCAAATACTGTATTTCATTAGCTATAAGATGTCAATGACTGCGAGACACCGCTATTTCATGTAGCAGTAAGGAAGAAACAAAAAGCTGTCAATTAAGCTGATACAGTGATTTATAGCTGACATCAAAAAGACTTTTTAGAATTATTTAGGCATAAATCTGTATTACATATCTAAGTGTGCCTGTAGATACTCAGAAAGGATTATAGAAGCAAAGTAAATCAGGCAAAGTATTTTTTCAGTTATCTTCATAATTGGCCCAACTTCTGAATTACCTCTCAATCAGCACTGCAGATGTCCCTTTTTTGGTTTGTTTGTTTTTTGGTTTTGGCGGTTTTTTGGGGAGAGGTTTTTGCTATAGGGCATGTGTGCTCATCAGAAAGACAGAGACAGAAAGTCAGGAATCACCCCCTAGTGGGCATGACCATGCCACAACCCCTTCTCCTCCCTTCTTCTCTTGGGATCTTGGGCACACACGCCCACACACTCTCCTCACATGAGATTAAGCCACCGGTTCCGGGACTCAAACCATGGTCGACTACATGGGAGTCCAGCAACACAGCCATTACACTAACTGCTGGTCCCTAGAGGTCCCTGTTTTTCTACCCAGTGTATCCTCTGCAGAGGTGATGCAGCACCTCATAGAGGTGCCCCTCTTTTGTCTCACAAGGATTTTCTTCAAAGTCACTGAGACCCATCTTAACACATTTTGATGCTGGTGCATTTTAGATTTTCTAAGAAGACACCAATGAAAGGCTTCAGGCAACAATGTGGATGGATATTTCTTCCTGAAATGGCCCATTAGTGGTTTGCTGACTGAATCACTGGTAGGTCGTTCGTAGCTGCTCAGTCATGACAACAGGACCAACGTTGTGTTCAGGCAGGTAGTAACAACTGCTTACCGCAATGACAAGAGCCTATCAATTTTTTTCTTTTAAATTTATTTGTTTTACATTCATTCATTCACTGTACATTATCACAGCATACAAAATGCTATTTCTCATCGAGAAGATACTGTATATTGGCTTAATTAAGTATATTACCATACATCGTATCAGCAACAATTTTCCATTTCTTGTTTCTTAAATATTTTTGCTTTTTGGTTTTCCTGTTTTTTCTTTTCTATGTCATCAATTTTAAGACATATCTTCATTAAACATTTGTGGTAAATTAACATGCTAAATGCTAAAGTGAAAGATATATTACTATTATATATTAAAAAGCAGATAAATGTGCTCTTTGGAATTAATGAAATGTAGCATTAGCATTATCAGTTTATGGACAGGAAATTAAGGTACACAAATCTCTTAATGCCCATAAAATCTTGTTGCCAGTTAATGATCAAGTCAGAGAGCACCTAGGTCTCATAAAATATCTTGTTTCAGATCACACATCTGATCTCATTAGGTATAGCTGTGGGCGTACTATATTGAATAGGAGTGGAGAGAGTGGGCAACCTTGTCTCGTACAAGTTTTTAGTGGAAAAGTTTTAGCTTTTAGCTTTCCCCATTCAGTATAATGTTAAGGTATAAGTTTTTGTGTAAATGGCTTTTATTATGCTGGGAAACGATCCTTCTACACCGATTTTACTGAGAGTCTATATATTATTCTCATTTTTCTTGGTTATTTTCTTAGTATTTTTGATCATTTTTTTCTAGGTCAGAGGTTTTGACTTTCTACTTCTGAAATTCAGTCTTCTGGATGGTCTAACCTGCTTTTAATACTTTTGAAGGAGGTTTCGATTTCTTGTATTACAGCCTTTATATCTAACAGTTCCATTTGACTCTTTTTTATGGTGTCCAATTCTTCTTTCATATCATGGAAGGATAAAAACAAGAAGCAGAGGCAGAGGTGGAAATGCCTGCAAGGATTCTGTCCTAGCTGAGGGAAGCAGAGGCAAATTAGCAAGAGAAAGGCACAAGGAAGGGAACAGAATGCTTTTTTGTAAAAGAAAAACATTAGAAGTGCATTTTAGATTTTCTAAGAAGACACCAATGAAAGGCTTCAGGCAACAATGTGGATGGATATTTCTTCCTGAAATGGCCCATTAGTGGTTTGCTGACTGAATCACTGGTAGGTCGTTCGTAGCTGCTCAGTCATGACAACAGGACCAACGTTGTGTTCAGGCAGGTAGTAACAACTGCTTACCGCAATGACAAGAGCCTATCAATTTTTTTCTTTTAAATTTATTTGTTTTACATTCATTCATTCACTGTACATTATCACAGCATACAAAATGCTATTTCTCATCGAGAAGATACTGTATATTGGCTTAATTAAGTATATTACCATACATCGTATCAGCAACAATTTTCCATTTCTTGTTTCTTAAATATTTTTGCTTTTTGGTTTTCCTGTTTTTTCTTTTCTATGTCATCAATTTTAAGACATATCTTCATTAAACATTTGTGGTAAATTAACATGCTAAATGCTAAAGTGAAAGATATATTACTATTATATATTAAAAAGCAGATAAATGTGCTCTTTGGAATTAATGAAATGTAGCATTAGCATTATCAGTTTATGGACAGGAAATTAAGGTACACAAATCTCTTAATGCCCATAAAATCTTGTTGCCAGTTAATGATCAAGTCAGAGAGCACCTAGGTCTCATAAAATATCTTGTTTCAGATCACACATCTGATCTCATTAGGTATAGCTGTGGGCGTACTATATTGAATAGGAGTGGAGAGAGTGGGCAACCTTGTCTCGTACAAGTTTTTAGTGGAAAAGTTTTAGCTTTTAGCTTTCCCCATTCAGTATAATGTTAAGGTATAAGTTTTTGTGTAAATGGCTTTTATTATGCTGGGAAACGATCCTTCTACACCGATTTTACTGAGAGTCTATATATTATTCTCATTTTTCTTGGTTATTTTCTTAGTATTTTTGATCATTTTTTTCTAGGTCAGAGGTTTTGACTTTCTACTTCTGAAATTCAGTCTTCTGGATGGTCTAACCTGCTTTTAATACTTTTGAAGGAGGTTTCGATTTCTTGTATTACAGCCTTTATATCTAACAGTTCCATTTGACTCTTTTTTATGGTGTCCAATTCTTCTTTCATATCATGGAAGGATAAAAACAAGAAGCAGAGGCAGAGGTGGAAATGCCTGCAAGGATTCTGTCCTAGCTGAGGGAAGCAGAGGCAAATTAGCAAGAGAAAGGCACAAGGAAGGGAACAGAATGCTTTTTTGTAAAAGAAAAACATTAGAAGGGACAGAAAAGAACAAGAAGGAGAGAGAGAGACTTTTCCTACCTGGTTAGCACTGTGGTCTGGAAGGATGGGCCCTATATATGGTTTTGGGTTTTTTTTTTTTTTTAATCACTGATGAATGTTCTCTTTTCCATGGAGTTTCTTAACAAGCTATAATAAAGCTTGTCACAACAGGACATAAAAAACTATCAGGGTTTTCTCATGCTGAAAAGGAATATTATAAAAAGAAATATGAAGGAGATATTTATCCCAAACCCAGATTTCGATAGCAGAGAGACCTTTTCTATCCTGTCACTTTAGTCCTTTTTTTATGACTATTTCTATATTCATATGTCAGCTATTTTCAGTTGTTCGAATGCCTCCCTATTCTTAAATTGTTTATTGGCTGCATGCCTATTTTCCTATACATTATTTTCATTAATCTGAATTGATTATTGGTATGTTTCATGGGTTTTTTGTTATTTCTCTTGCAATAAAATGCTAATCAGTTGAAAATGGTGCCTTCTCCTTCATCTCAGTCATATTTTGACAGAAGCCCTAGAGCATTATAATTTATAGATGGTGGCTCCTCTTTATACCCACTGCACATAGTTGACATGCTTGCCTTGACATTTATGTTTTAACAGATGGGGCTTCCTGTTTAACAGTAAAGCAGAAGACTTCAAGTCACATTTGCATGTTCTGCTTCTCTGGATAAAATACAAAAAAAAATTAAAAAAAGAAAAAGAAAAATAAATAAAAAGAAAAAGAGAGAGAGAAAGAACAAGAACATGGTTTAATCATTCAGCAAGCACACCATGGATCTTTCATGTTGTCAATGGTGTCAGTGTCCTTGACATACTAAGAGCACTTCCTTCCTCATTACCTTCTGGGAGTTTGTACCTTTACCAATGGCTGTACTAGAATGAAATAAAGCACAGTTTTCCTGTGTAAGACATGGGACTAGACCAGAAATCGTGTGATTTCATCCTGCCCTTGTCTAAGTTAGCACAAGGGATATTTATTTCAATACTAGGTTACTCTTTGTTTTCTTTTATTCAGTATCTAAAACACTAATGTCCTTGACTTCCTTGGAATTATCTTTTTGCTGGATGTTTTCCACAAAACCCTTAGTCTTTATCAACTTAGTCAACAGCATCTCTCTGCATCTAACTTTGGATAATGAACATCACATTTTTCAAAATCGTTTACATTTTTGGTTTGGTAATATTACATGTTTATGCTCCTCAGTCTCCGCAGCACTTTCAAAACTGCACAGACACCTGGAATAGTTTATTACTTGTCTTTGCTTCTACATCACCTCTGAAGTCCATTCTGTTCAGTTTCCAGCTCCCACTATGCCATTAAATTTGTTCTCATCATACTAGCCAGGACCTTCAAAATATTCAATTCAATAAACAAATTTCGATTTTTAGCTCTTAATTCTATGAAACTCTTTCTCATAATAATTCTCTTATCTCTTCAGTGATTCTTTTGCAGTCTAATTTGCAAATTTCTCTTTCTTTACCCAACTCCTAAATGTTAGCACTTCTCCAGTTTCCTTCGCAGTTCTCTCGTCTTCTTACTCTACCCTCTCTTCCTTGGCCGTCTCATCCTCACTTACGGTTTCATCCACCACCAAATAGCATCTGTATCTGCAGATCTTCACATTTATAAAGCCATATACATCTCCATAATTTATTCTTCTACACCAGATTTTCTTTTGATTTCCAAATGCACATTACCAGCTTTCTTCAAAGACATCCACTGTATTGATCACTGGTGTCTCAAACTCATCTTCTTCCATCTAAATCTGTTATCTCCCTATCAATTTGTTCTATTTCTGTGTTCCATTTCAGAATACCACTCATCATTTATTCAGGGCCCCAAGTGAGAAATTCTGATGTCATCTTTTCCTCTTTTTTGCTCTGACCCCCTATAATTATTTATTCAGTAAGTCCTCACTTTATTCTTCATGCCTTTCAAGGTTCCATTTGTATTGTCGGTGCATGAGTCCAGCCCTTGTCAGTTTTAACTGAATTGCTTCCCGGTGTCATTCCTCTTCACTGATCCTTAACACTTCTGTCAGAATGATATCCAAATACACAAATGGAATAACAGTATTCCACTGCTTAACATCTTTCATGGGTACCCTCAACTTCACAAGAAAAATACAACATTATAGAAGATTGTTCATAAATGGAATCGTATGTTTTTGTGCAACTTTATTACCCTACATACCTACAATACCAGCTATCCCTATTTTCCTCATAATACTGTGCCTTTGTACCTGATCTTTCTTCTACTCACATTGGCCTTTGTTTGCCTTCTTAATTGGTATGATTGTCACAGATATTTAATGGCGTAGCTCCAGTTATTCTGAACCTTGAAGCTAAGTAAACACTTTCTCAGTGCTACAATCACAACTTAGGCCTATCTATAGTAGAAGAGTCTTTCATCTTCCACCCTCAGTTCCTTAAAAGGAAGAAATTTATTTCATTTCTAGGTCCCCCATTCTAGCATATAATAAGAACTCAGTAAGTCTTCATTGAATGCACATCTAATTATAATTGTTTGTGGTATTTTAAAAATATTAGACTATTAGTAGATCAATGCATGTTCTTTATTGAAAAATATAGCTTAAGGAAACATGACTTATGTTACCAATTCAAAAGAATCCAGAAGCTGAATAATAACAGCCTGAGAATAATAAAAAGGTCAAAGTGAAAATAAAGAGAAATATTCAATGTTACAATAAGCCAAAATTAAGGATTTCTTTTGAGAAATAATTTTAAGAAACAATTTTATTTGAGAAATAATTTTATTTATTCTACTTAAAAGTGCTTTTAAGTCTATTTTATTGACCTATGCCTGGAGGTGATATTTGATTTTGTATTTGAATTTAAAATGTTAAAGACATAGGATTTAGTAAGCTCACAGAAAGAACAGGAACAAATGTAACCTATTTCATTCTGCAGTCATTTTACAGCTGTCTATATTTGCAAAGATTAAAGCGGATTTGCAAAGGTTTGAATAGAACAAACTTTGCCATCAAGAGCTCCATGGTTCAGTAAGGAAGTACAATGTGTGTGAGTTCCGGCAGCATTTACAATTTGCAGTTCATCTTCCACAAGCGTCAATGAAAAGAGAGGTATGAAGCTATGACTCCCAGCCACTGCCATAGATCACCTTGGCTGTACTGAAAGTAACCTCTAGGAATACCATGGAATTTAAAAAATATATGAACTAGAAATTCTTCCTGTTAAAAATAGAGATCACTTTTTAGAGTTTGTGATGAGGATTATAGAATCTCCAAGAGATCTGAGTATACCATAGGTTGAAAACCTAGAAGTTCAAATTCAAGATTCTCTATGAAGTAAAAGATACTATTAGAAAATGGACAGGGTTTCATTATTTTCATTACTTAATTTTTTTTATAAATTACATCGTGCTCTGATTTCAATGTTTCAGCTGAGATCTGAATAACCAAAGCACAAAGTTTTATAATTATTCTTTTCTGATAAATAGGTATTAATGTAAATGCTTTGATAGACAGAATAGCTCAAAGCTGTTTTCATAAAGAGATCAGTATAACACTAAAGAGTAAATTATGCATGTCTTCCTTATTAAATGCTATACTTAAATAACAAGAATTTTAATTACATTATTCCCTGTCGATTAGGAAATAAAATGTTAAGCATTTTAGTATGTTAAAAGAAAGATGCACTATGTAATTATTTAGAATCGTGTACCTAGAATGATTTAATGGGAAGCTAGAGAAATGGTTGAAGTCTCTTGAAGCCAATTAACATATTCTGAAATTGACATGGAAGACATAAAATTAATTTATTATACAAAGAGAGTGCCGATAAGTACAAAAAGAAACTACTTTCAGTTACTATAAAATAAGGAATAGAATGAGAAAAAACCGCTATTAGAAGTCATGAACAGGGGCCAGAAGGTGGCATGTTGAGTAAGGCACTGGACTCACACATGATCAACTGTGGTCTAGGTCCCAGACCTGGCAATTAGAAAATCATGCTGGCCATGTGTGCGTGTATGCCCAAAATCCCAGGAGGAGAACGAAGGAGAAGGGATTGCGGCCTGGCCATCCCCTCTAGAGGATGATTTCTCACTTTCCTCCCCATTGTCTCTGTCTGTCTCTCCAGCAAGCATACATGCTCTATGGCAAAAACCTCTTTAAAAAAACAAAGTGAACATTTTTCATGAACATTTTTCTAGAGTATCTGAAATATGTATTGCCTGACACCAAAGTGGAGAACTTTCTATTGATGACAGTGTGTATGGTATCTTTAACGGGACTGGTGTGCAGCCCAGTAAAAATTCATTTCACAAGCTGTGTTGATGTACAGCGATTAACTGTATATAATAAATTTTTAAAAATATGTATCTTAGGGCACAGACACAGTAATGCACACTGGACCCTACTGCTTGGAAGGCTGAGGTCACTTGAGGAGACTCAAGTTCAATTCCCAGCCTGTCCTAACAATTTTATATATGGTGGTGTCCGCCTGTATTGCCAGTAACTACAGAGGCTGAGGGGCAAGCTCACAACCAGTATGGGCAACATGGCAAGACCCTGTCTGGAAGAATCAACTCTGGTATCATGTGTCTACGGTCCCAGCTACTTAGAAAGGAGAATTTTGTCACAGCAATATCCTATCTAAAGCAAATAAATAAAGAACAAATACACACACACACACACACACATACACACACACACACACACACACACACACGTGTATGCATTTGAAAACAGAAATTGAGAGTTGATATTAGTTAAAGTTTTGCTAAAATATGTTCAAACAAGGATATTTATTATTCATAGTGATGAAAATGGAAACTAATCTAAGTTCTAATAGTAAGTGGTTTATGAATACCCTGTGGAATATATTAACATACAGTAGGATGTTATTCTATCATTAAAAGTTACTCCAAAATGTGTATCTATTCACTCAAAATACTACATTTCTTAATTGTTTATTAAATAAAAGGTACTTGGTCATATTTTTTGGGCAAAGGCGAGTGAAGCAGACTGTCTATTTACAAGGGAAGTAAAACATATTTCTGAGTGGAACAGTAGGTTAAAGACCAGTATGTATAGAGCTAGTCCCATAGTTCACTGGTTAAGGGAGCCAGATCCCACATGGTAAATAGCACTTTGAGTCTGGGTTGCAGAAGTTCAAAAAGCACACCCGATATGTGTGCATGCATACCCAACATCCTGACAGGAATTGAGACATAAAGGATTGTAGTATGACACACATCATGTGGGAGGGGGCAAGTTCTTCTTCTTATTTGTCACAAAGTGCATACACATGCCAGAGAGCACAGGAGAGAACACACAGATATATGCTTTCAAGCCTATAGTGTCAGAATTTGAACTGCATATTCAGCCACGTAGGATCAGTCTCCCTTAACCAACAGGCCATGGTCAGAGTGCTTCTCTTTCTCGTCCTCTTCCTCTCTCTGGTGAGTGCACTTGACCTCTATCAGTTAAAAAAGAATGTATCTTAGAGGATGTACAGTCTTATTCCACCCCACCCCATTTATATATAGGTATAGATAGGTAGACATTTATATACATTACATGTATATGTGCAAAATTTAAAAATCTGATTCAAAATATACTAACTCTCTAGTGAAAGCTTTCTTTAAGAGTGCATTTGTCTGTAGAGGTTTTTGCCTTAGGACACGTGTGCTTGCTTACCAGAGAGACAGAGTCAGAAAGTGACAAATCGCCCCCGGAGGGATGACCACACTGCAATCTCTTCTCCTCCATTCTCCTCCTGGGATCTTGGGCACACCCGTACATCTACCCAGTGTGATGTTCAAGCCAGGACTCACACCATGGTTGGCCATGTTGGAGTCCAGCAATGTAATTGCTTTGCCATCTGCTGGCCCCTCAAAGAGTGTTTATAAACATATCTATAATTTTTAGTTTTATACAATTAACATGATTTATTGTTTCTAAATAATCAACTTTGGAAGTTTACCATGCAAAAAATAGACCAAGATTAAATTGGACTAAGTAAGTAGGTGGAATTATAGGAAATAAAAGTGAATAGTAGGGGGCTTGATGGTGGCATAGCTATCAAACATGGTGCTCTTTGAAGCTGACTCACTCGAGAAGGTTCTCGGTTTGTGTCCTGACCTCCCAGGGGTACACTGGACATGTGCATGCCTGTAAGCCAGGATCTGGCAGAAGCTGTCAGTGGATTGTTGACTCAAGACCCTATTAGGGTATTCTCTCTCTCTGTGTCACTGTCACTCATGGAAGAAATAAATAATTTTTTAAATAATTATTTTATTTAACTTTAATTTTATTTATCTATTTATTTTAACTTAACCGGAGAGAGACAGTGAGTGGGGGAGTAGTGAGAGAGCAAGCAACCAGGTCCCAGACTTGAACCATGGTCGGTCATGTGGGAGTCCAGTGCCCTTAACTACTGCTCCTCCTGTCGGCCCCAAAATAAACAATATTTTTTTTTCAAAAAGTGAGTGATCTACAGTTTAATCACATCTTAAATAATTAATGAATACAATATAAGCTCTGCTATAGTAGTAATATACACTTATTTGGAATTGGCTCAGCATCTGTCACTGTCCTATCCTCTTATAGGTATCAAATCTTTTAATCCTCATGACAATCTCCCAAGCAGGTGCTACTGCTGCCCCATTTTACAGAAGGAAGCATTACAGTAGAGGTTAAATCACTTTCCCAAACCTGGCCAGTCCGATAATCTAGTGGCTAAAAGATATAGGTCCCACATGGTTCACCATAGTTCAAATCCCAGCCCTGGAAACTTAAAAACACACGTGTGTGCATCTGTGTGTGTGTGTACATGCCCCCAAATCCTGACAGGTGGAGAAAAAGAGGAGAAAAGATAACAATATAAATATGTCCCCTTGTGGGGGGATGTTTTCTCCCTATTACTCCTCTGTCTCTGTCTCCCTATCTCTCTCTGGAGAGCACACTTGTGCTCTGGCAATTAAAGTTATTTATCCATACTTATAAAAGTAGTTATTGTTAAAGGCAAAATTTGAACCGAGGCTGCTTGGTTTTAGAAAGCAGTGCCAAGCTGCTATGCATCTTGCTTCTCTATAAGCAAACAATCAATTTCATCAAAAAAAAAAAAAAGCTGCTTCTGTCTAAAAATTATACAACTAATCAAGAATAGAGAGTTGCAAATTATCATGGGTTAATAAAGCTGCTATATGAGTATGTAGGAAATAGGTTTGGAAATTCAAATACTACTGAACTTAATAAATTGAAAGTAACTTTTAAAATCTGTGAAAGCTATAGAATTTATGGAATCCAAGGATGATACTGGCCATTTACAATCTAACAAAAAAATGAAACCAAAAACTCTCACAACTAGTGCAAGCTCTCTTCCTTAGGAACATGTGTACATAGCCAGCCTGTTTTCTTATGCATGCCCGGCAACAGAGTTGGATCTATTTCACATAGTCTTCCAGTTCCAGCTGGAGAGTTCTTTTTCCATCTTATCTCTGCACATTAAACCCCTGAGTGTCCTGAGACAAAATAAAAGTACTATCTCTCATATACAATGGCATAATCTCATAAATACCTGAGAATAATTATCGTGGGTACCTCCCTTTCATTTTTTCTTTACACTAAATATCTTTAGAGTTCTTTCATAAATGCAATTCTGTTTAAGAAATATATTCTGTACTCCAGGCATTGAAAAAACAGATACAAATAAAGAAGTTATTGTTCTTCAATCATTTGTATTCTACCATAGGCAAACATTTAGATATTATTAAATGGTTTAGGTATTATTTAATAGTTTCAGAATTCTGTACAAAAAAAAACTTTTCAATTCTTTACTGAAATCAAAATTTATTCTTTCTATGATCTCTTCCTAATCTACCACTTTAATTTGTTATAGTATCAAGAAAATATGATGATAAATTTAATGTATTGCCTGGCACACGGTAGATGTTTGTATTGGATCTTCTTCGCTTTTCCAGTTCACTTCTGCAGTCTTCTCTATCATGCATTGTGCCTAGGAAGTACATTCTAAAAGCTGTTTTAGCCCAGCTCTCCTACGTTCTGATTTCTAGCTGAATTCAGTCAATGGGAGCCATCAGTAGGAGACAAGAGGGTAGCAGCAGAAGGTAAGCTCAAGGCATTTATTCTGTGTTTTCTGCCTGCTGATCCCAGAGTTGGCAGCCTTTCCCGTACTTAAGACCTCAGCTCCTGCTGGTACCCCATCCCTATGGCTACAACTCTTATTGGAATCTATCTAGTACTTGTTATCTTTCCTGTCGTCTCAGGCTTATGGACAGCAATGGACCCTGCAGTTGCTAGCCAGCCCCTGAGTGTTTTTGCCATTCCAATTGATTCCCTGAGCCCTGATGTTACTGTGTAAATGATCCCTCCACCAAAGTCTTTTCAAATGTCCTGTGGAGAAAGCTCTCTTTCTTGTTGGAATTCTGATAAAATCCTCAAAAAGGGTTTGTTGAGAAAAAATGTGAGCTCTATTTTTCTTTCTGTTTTCATTCAAAGAAATATTTATTGAATGTTTATAAAAAACATAATTATGTCATACATTAAGAATGTGTCAATATGCATAGGGAATGATGGACCCACAAAGGAGTGTCATCCAATGGCTATGACTTTGAAAGGATAGACAGGACAATTTGGGTGAACTCTTCATCGAGACAATCTCTTTCAAGGCAGCTCAGTATCCTCCAAAATGAGTGTTTGAGTAGGAAGTGGGTCCAGAAACTAGCAGCCTGGTTAGTGGGACAGAGTGGGCATGAGAAAGGATTCTGTCATGATGGCACGACTGAAGTCTTTGAAGAATAGTGGGGATAGACGGAGAGAGTAGGACGAGGTATTGCAGATGTGAGGAAGGGAATTTGAAGGACTTTCAGCCTAGTCCCATTCCCAAACTTCTCCCTGACACAACCTCCCCACTTTCTGCCTCATGCCATCTCTAAAGTTTATAGTTGTGCTCTCTACTTCTTTGCATTCAAATATTTCAATTTCTATCATAGAGTAGAGACATTGGTATATATTGAGCAGGGACATACAGTGTTTGTCTTTCATAGTCCAACTTATTTCACTTAGCATTAAATCTTCTAGATTCTTCCACTTTGTATCAAATGACAAAATCTCCCTGTTTTTTATGTCTGAGTGGTATTCCATTGTGTATTTAACTATTTTCTTAGAGAACTCATGGTTTAAAATCATAGTCAAATATCTCACTTTTCTAGTATAATGGAGGGCAATCAAGAATAATAGAAAGAAGAGAGACAAGACAGACACCAGGTTATGTTCCTAACCTTTGGAATTATTTTACTTGTCTTCAACTGAGTGAGCTGTCTCATTCTTCTCCCTACATTCTCTTGGCACAAAAACCAGCCTTCAGGATTCAATTTCTAATATTTATTAAACATGTCATCTCTTGTAGGATTCTAGATCCCTTAGTTTTTTTCTTTCTTTCTTTCTTTCTTTCTTTCTTTCTTTCTTTCTTTCTTTCTTTCTTTCTTTCTTCCTTTCCTTTCCTTTCCTTTCCTTTCCTTTCCTTTCCTTTCCTTTCCTTTCCTTTCCTTTCCTTTCCTTTCCTTTCCTTTCCTTTCCTTTCCTTTCCTTTCCTTTCCTTTCCTTTCCTTTCCTTTCCTTTCCTTTCCTTTCCTTTAAACACACGTGTGTGCATCTGTGTGTGTGTGTACATGCCCCCAAATCCTGACAGGTGGAGAAAAAGAGGAGAAAAGATAACAATATAAATATGTCCCCTTGTGGGGGGATGTTTTCTCCCTATTACTCCTCTGTCTCTGTCTCCCTATCTCTCTCTGGAGAGCACACTTGTGCTCTGGCAATTAAAGTTATTTATCCATACTTATAAAAGTAGTTATTGTTAAAGGCAAAATTTGAACCGAGGCTGCTTGGTTTTAGAAAGCAGTGCCAAGCTGCTATGCATCTTGCTTCTCTATAAGCAAACAATCAATTTCATCAAAAAAAAAAAAAAGCTGCTTCTGTCTAAAAATTATACAACTAATCAAGAATAGAGAGTTGCAAATTATCATGGGTTAATAAAGCTGCTATATGAGTATGTAGGAAATAGGTTTGGAAATTCAAATACTACTGAACTTAATAAATTGAAAGTAACTTTTAAAATCTGTGAAAGCTATAGAATTTATGGAATCCAAGGATGATACTGGCCATTTACAATCTAACAAAAAAATGAAACCAAAAACTCTCACAACTAGTGCAAGCTCTCTTCCTTAGGAACATGTGTACATAGCCAGCCTGTTTTCTTATGCATGCCCGGCAACAGAGTTGGATCTATTTCACATAGTCTTCCAGTTCCAGCTGGAGAGTTCTTTTTCCATCTTATCTCTGCACATTAAACCCCTGAGTGTCCTGAGACAAAATAAAAGTACTATCTCTCATATACAATGGCATAATCTCATAAATACCTGAGAATAATTATCGTGGGTACCTCCCTTTCATTTTTTCTTTACACTAAATATCTTTAGAGTTCTTTCATAAATGCAATTCTGTTTAAGAAATATATTCTGTACTCCAGGCATTGAAAAAACAGATACAAATAAAGAAGTTATTGTTCTTCAATCATTTGTATTCTACCATAGGCAAACATTTAGATATTATTAAATGGTTTAGGTATTATTTAATAGTTTCAGAATTCTGTACAAAAAAAAACTTTTCAATTCTTTACTGAAATCAAAATTTATTCTTTCTATGATCTCTTCCTAATCTACCACTTTAATTTGTTATAGTATCAAGAAAATATGATGATAAATTTAATGTATTGCCTGGCACACGGTAGATGTTTGTATTGGATCTTCTTCGCTTTTCCAGTTCACTTCTGCAGTCTTCTCTATCATGCATTGTGCCTAGGAAGTACATTCTAAAAGCTGTTTTAGCCCAGCTCTCCTACGTTCTGATTTCTAGCTGAATTCAGTCAATGGGAGCCATCAGTAGGAGACAAGAGGGTAGCAGCAGAAGGTAAGCTCAAGGCATTTATTCTGTGTTTTCTGCCTGCTGATCCCAGAGTTGGCAGCCTTTCCCGTACTTAAGACCTCAGCTCCTGCTGGTACCCCATCCCTATGGCTACAACTCTTATTGGAATCTATCTAGTACTTGTTATCTTTCCTGTCGTCTCAGGCTTATGGACAGCAATGGACCCTGCAGTTGCTAGCCAGCCCCTGAGTGTTTTTGCCATTCCAATTGATTCCCTGAGCCCTGATGTTACTGTGTAAATGATCCCTCCACCAAAGTCTTTTCAAATGTCCTGTGGAGAAAGCTCTCTTTCTTGTTGGAATTCTGATAAAATCCTCAAAAAGGGTTTGTTGAGAAAAAATGTGAGCTCTATTTTTCTTTCTGTTTTCATTCAAAGAAATATTTATTGAATGTTTATAAAAAACATAATTATGTCATACATTAAGAATGTGTCAATATGCATAGGGAATGATGGACCCACAAAGGAGTGTCATCCAATGGCTATGACTTTGAAAGGATAGACAGGACAATTTGGGTGAACTCTTCATCGAGACAATCTCTTTCAAGGCAGCTCAGTATCCTCCAAAATGAGTGTTTGAGTAGGAAGTGGGTCCAGAAACTAGCAGCCTGGTTAGTGGGACAGAGTGGGCATGAGAAAGGATTCTGTCATGATGGCACGACTGAAGTCTTTGAAGAATAGTGGGGATAGACGGAGAGAGTAGGACGAGGTATTGCAGATGTGAGGAAGGGAATTTGAAGGACTTTCAGCCTAGTCCCATTCCCAAACTTCTCCCTGACACAACCTCCCCACTTTCTGCCTCATGCCATCTCTAAAGTTTATAGTTGTGCTCTCTACTTCTTTGCATTCAAATATTTCAATTTCTATCATAGAGTAGAGACATTGGTATATATTGAGCAGGGACATACAGTGTTTGTCTTTCATAGTCCAACTTATTTCACTTAGCATTAAATCTTCTAGATTCTTCCACTTTGTATCAAATGACAAAATCTCCCTGTTTTTTATGTCTGAGTGGTATTCCATTGTGTATTTAACTATTTTCTTAGAGAACTCATGGTTTAAAATCATAGTCAAATATCTCACTTTTCTAGTATAATGGAGGGCAATCAAGAATAATAGAAAGAAGAGAGACAAGACAGACACCAGGTTATGTTCCTAACCTTTGGAATTATTTTACTTGTCTTCAACTGAGTGAGCTGTCTCATTCTTCTCCCTACATTCTCTTGGCACAAAAACCAGCCTTCAGGATTCAATTTCTAATATTTATTAAACATGTCATCTCTTGTAGGATTCTAGATCCCTTAGTTTTTTTCTTTCTTTCTTTCTTTCTTTCTTTCTTTCTTTCTTTCTTTCTTTCTTTCTTTCTTTCTTCCTTTCCTTTCCTTTCCTTTCCTTTCCTTTCCTTTCCTTTCCTTTCCTTTCCTTTCCTTTTCTTTTCTTTTCTTTTTCTTTTTCTTTTATCAGGGGAAAGCGTGAACGCAGTCCCCCACTACCACAAATAATGCAATCAAGTTTCCCACATTTGGGGAAATCACGGGGTCAGCACGACTGGAGTGCAGTGGATAAGCTTCACCTTGGGAAAACCCACTTTTGTGATCATGGTATCTCCCCTGCCAGGTCAGTATTGATCCCTTAATTTTAAATTTCTTTAAAACTATGGTAGTATATATATTCACATAACACATTAAGAAAAATAAAACTTCCCTACCCTCTCAATTGATAATACAATATTACAACCCACTTTGCCAAATGAATGTCAGGTATTTGCTTCCTGATACAGGTTTTACAACATGAGGACTTCTAAGACAGTTTCTCTGACTTATTTAAATACTCTTTCTATAGCCACTAATCTCAGCCACATAGAATTTTGAGGCAAGAAATTTTTCCTCAAGTTAGTAAACTAACAAGAAGGAAACAAGAGCTCTTAAATATTTCTTGTTAGCAATGTTGAGCAAAGCATTCTTTTCAGTAGAAAAGTATAATCTGTGGGAAAAAAATTTCTCAAGAAAATGAAGAGAGGGCATCTTTTTTTGCATATTATTTTTTTGTTATTGTTTTTTCTTTCTTTTTTCTTTGCATTGACCTGCAAAGCTTATCATAATTTTCTAGAGAAAAAAGTCTACTATGAAAAAACTTAAGCCATATTAGAATTCTCCTGTGACTTTACCAGTCACATCTAGTACCCACATTCAAGTTAGCCTATGCTTCTCTTTTCCAACCTGAGTGAAAAGGAAAGCCAGGGACCAGCACTTAGTGTAATGGCTATGTTGCTGGACTCCCATGTAGTTGACCGTGGTTTGAGTCCTGGACCCGGTGGCTTAAACTCACACCGGACGTGTGTGCGTGCGTGCCCAAGATCCCAAGAGTAAATAATTTTAAAAAAAAAAAAGAAAGAAAAGAAAGCCAGTTAATCAATGTTGCTTTTTTCCTTTATCATCCAAAACGTTCTTACAGGCAGTAATAAGCCTTTAAAAGCACTGTCCTAATTATCACAAAGCTTCATAGAGTTTTCTATCCATGGTCTGGGAAACCTAATTTTTAAAAGAAACTTTGGATGAATGGATTGGGGGAATAGCATTATCTGCTAAAAGCTTTGTTAGCTACCATTCAGTATAATGTCCCTGTGGAGTAAGCCTTCATGAGAGGCATTCTCAGCGTATACCAGAAATAGAGCATTTTCATTTAGAGGGCCCAAAATTGGATTTAGTGCTTTAGAAATAGATATAGACAGATGCATTTACCAGCACAATGGTTTTCCAAATAATTTCTGAGGAAGCTTTCAGGCTTAGTACTCCATTATCCAAGTATTATTTAGACTGCAGGGGTGCTCGGCAGAACAGTAGTAACTTTGGTCATGGTTAGACTGCCAGCATTCTGGCCGTAGGCTGAATGAATTGGCAGAGGATTTATCAGGAATAAAGCAAAAAGATAAATTTGCTTTTACCATTGAGAGTTTTTCTTCAGGAAGTTCAGAAATAAGTGAATTTTTAAGGATATATTTTTTTTTCCTAAAAGCTAGTTTAAAAAATGACTTAAACTTGTGTTTTTAATAAAAGTAAAACTGAAAAATGAATATTACTTTCCTACTCCACCTTCTTGTTGCTTCCAGAATTAATGATTACAGGTTATTCCTCGATAGTGGATTAGAAAGGTGTGAGGGGCATAGAGGAAAATGGATGAGAGACTAAGGAGAAAAATCACTCCCAATCTGTTTAAATTATCATACACATTTACATAAATATATATTTTTTCTCCCCCTCAGCTTCTCCTTCACACAGTTGCCATGTAAACTGTGAGACTGAGAAGACTGATGCCCTTGAGATCCTCAATGCTTATTGAGTTAAGACTGCGCTAAACTCGTTCACAGAGCAGCTGGCAATTGTCCTTGATGCACTGTCCTTGAAGTGACTGGTTCGAGAAGCCTGCAAAACCAAGTCCTGAAATTTTAGTGGAAATAGACAATTTCTCAGTAGCTGTATAATAAATAAAATACAACTCTTTTTTTTATATATATTTGAAAGAATCACAATAAGTCTAAGGTAGAATGTTTGCACAGAACGTGTGTGTGTGTATATATGTGTGTGTGTGTGTGTGTGTGTGTGTGTGTGTGTGTGTGTGTGTGTGTGTGTGTGTGTGTGTGTGTGTGTGTGTGTGTGTATACGTATACATATACATGAACATTTTTTAAAAAGTGATTGCAGAAGTTTGAGATGAAGAAGAGGCACTTTAGTGGAACATCACAAAGAGAACAAAATAAATTCTTTTATTTAATGTCTTCCCAAATGGCGCTCTGGATTCTCTTTCACTCATTAACTGAGATTTAAAATTTGAAATTTTCTTTAGTAAACTACTAAGCTAATTTACCAAGAAATACATTGCTGAATTATGTTCAACTTCTTTTCCTTTTTTCCCCCTCTGTCTAGCCAGCCTTTCTCCAAGTTCTGCTCTTTCTACAAACTGAACACTTTCTAAATCCACCAGCTTTTTCTGTTGCCCAAGATGAAACTTAAATCACAGAATCAAAGATACTTAGAATTTTAAGACTATGAAATGACTTTTAAACCAGCTGAGGGTCAAAATCCCCTCTACAGTATCCATGACTGGCAGCCAGCCAGTCTCAGCAGAAACAATTTCAATGAAAGGAGTAAGGGAGCAAAATACAGTCTAGATTGGCCCATGTCACTCACTGGATGGCAACACGGTAATCACTTGACCATTTACTTGCCAAATGAAAATAAAATGTCCATTTACCAGACTCCTATTTGAAAACTCTTTAAAACTTCTAAAAAGTCTGCAAAATGTGCTGTTCTGACTTAATTCATTCTTTCATATTTCACCAATCAATTAAATCCACTTTTATTTATCTTTGCTTATTATAAGCCTACCTTCCTCCATTAGAGACAGCCACAAGTGTTTTCCTAATGTTTCACCTTGAACAACACACAACAGTCTTTTGGTAGTGCTGCCCTTGACATTGTGAGCAGAGAATGGCTATGTCAGTAGGATCAGGCAGAACCATAATATCAGTAAGGAATGAATCTATTCAATAATAAGGACTTGTTGACTTATTCCAAAATCTTGATGCGTCATGAAATAGAATCACAGAAAATTGCTGTCTCTTAGTTTTGGATTTCTCCCAGCCAAGGTCTACATTTTTAAAAATTAAATATCCAAGTTTAAAATATGATATAATAAAACTGATGCTTTCAAAGGAATCTGGTCCACCATAGCTATTTCTCTCAAATTTCATATTCTTGATTTGTTACAATTAACAAGGTTGGTAGACATTCACTAGCAAATCTATGGTGATTTTCTTACCCCAACCTTCAAATCTTGGCACTCCAATGCCTGCATGTACCTACTCCTTCCTCCAATAGGCCTCCCCCACTCTCTGTCACCGTGCTCAGCACTCCTGGACTCCCACGCCCCGGTACGTGCCCCTCTGTTCCAGCACTTAAATTCTGACTAGCCTACAGTGAGCCAATTTCTTGCCTACCCTTCCTAATGACTCATAAGTTCCTTGAGTGCTTGATAATGTGATGAATGAGGTATTAAAAAAAAAACAACACAACAAATGATTCATTTAGTAAATGGCAATAGAAAAAAAATTTGCTTCTGTTTTGCCCTCTGCTCTGTTATACTTTTAACATTCTCTGTGTCTTCTAAATAGGATAACATTCTTGACTCTGATTGATCAAGAAATATACACTTATTTATTAATTTTAATTTTAACTTTATTTTAAGATAGTATTTCAGAACAAATGTGAACTCAGAAAAAGCCCGAGATTATAGATTTGTTACGGGGGTGAGCATTTGAGACATCTTACACTTAACAAGCAGCCCTCATTCCTGGAAATGACCTCTTACTGAAGAGAAATGTCTTACTGCTCGTGGTTATCAGAGTTAAAGAGTATAATAAATCGTAAGATAAGTATAATGAATATGCCTGGCTTATCTGATTTAATTAAAATTTTAGAAGAAAAAAATCATGCTTATAATCAAATAGACATGGAAAAATTATATGTTTACCCAAAATCCTGAGACAAGAATGGAGGAGGAGAAATGGTCGAGTGGCCATCTCCCCATGGGAGACGATTTCTTGCTTTCTGTCTCTCCCTCTCTGTTTCTCTCTGATGAGCACCCAATCCCTGTAGCAAAATTATTTATAAAAAAAATTTTTTAAGTACAAAAATAAATACACCATGGCTACTTATTTTAAGGGAGTAGTCAGTGATAGCAGGTATGTATCCCAATAGCACAGTGAGACCCAAGAAAAAGCACTTCTCCAGAAGCAAATACATGCACATTATACTTTTGGATTTTAAAATTGAACAAATAAGAAAAAATGTAAATTCTAAAGTCAGTCCCAGAGAAGTCTTTTCCAAGTTTCCAACATTTTCTGTGCCTAAATATTCAAGAGTTGATCTGTTGCAGATAGAATTTAGTAAATAAATTCAGACAGGTTCCTTTGCTTTGTGCCACGGCAGTGGTCACAGAGTTCTGACAGCCACTGAAAGCCCCTGGTTTCATTAGAGCAGCAACACGAGCTTCTTAGAAAAGCCATGGCCACTGAGAGAAGGGATTTTTGAATACTTCAATGCTTCTAAAGCCATGGCAACCATGAGACAATTAGAGAAACAAAATGCTTTCTAGTCTTAAAAAAATTTCTATGGATCTGAATTTATACATGAAGAGCTCATAAAATTCATTATGTTGAAAGAGAAATACAACATTATATTTAAGATTTTACATAAGATATTGTGAATCTGAAGTAGCCAAAAACCTCTTCATCAGGGATTCCCTGAATAATTTCCAGTTGAATAGTACCATTTACATGCTTGTCATTTTGGAAATATTTATAGTATTTTGCAAAAAATATCAGCCTTGAGACACAGAGAAATTTCAGGATTTTTTTTTCATTTTTCATTTTATACTTTTATATAAGCCATTAATAAGACAAATTACTGTATTAGTGAATAGAATTTTGCTTTTCCAGAAAAAATATCTGGATCTTTCAACTGTTGATTTTTCAGACCATGGCCAAAGACCTCAAAATAGCTCCCTGAGTTGTTAAAAATATTTTTGAGGATTCACTATTATACTTACATGATTTAAACTAAAAAATAAAATAAATTCCACTTTTAACAACTTTTCTCTAGGATTTAATACCATACTGTTTAATATTATTCCATGACCTTTTTGCCATATTTGTTCGCATCTGAAGGAGAATCAAAGTGAATTCTTAAACAGACTAAAAACACAGGGAGATTTCATTTATCTTTAAAAGAAAAGAAAACACAGAGTTGCCTTCGTAAATTTTCTTATCAGCAGCCAAATGTGTACATGCCTCTTAGCTACGTAATGGAATTATATATCACTCAGAACACTATGTACAGAGATTTTATTATCATTAATGATTTTGATATGACAAAGATTAATGTATTATTACTGGAAAATCGATAGCTCAAAATAAGTTTAGAAAATGATTCAGTTGAAAGATGATTGATTCTACATGTAAACAAAATCTCTAAGTGCTAGTGAATCATGTATCATAACGTTCAAGTCAAAATTCATTGTCTTCCTTTCCCCACACACACTCTAACAACAAGATCCTCTAGAAATTGATAAGGGGAAGTTCTGTCTCTATGCGCTGTACTGTCAAACAATGAGAAATTTAGGTTTCTATGTCAACATGTGCACAGCAACTTTCAAATCTAACCAAAAGGATCACCATAAAACCTGGACTTTGACATTGGTTGATATCCTTGGAACCTCCAGTCATTATGGAGATTGAATTTCTGTTCAATAAATTGGTCAAAATACCAAAGGTTTTGTTTTCCTTTCCTGATTATTGTACAGTACAATTTGTTTGCTCTGTTCCTTATTACAGTTCTCATCCTTAAACATGACCAATATTATCATATGTATGCTGTTAGTCATGCACTACGCTATGACAAAGTTGAAAAACAAAAAACCAGTCAGCTCAAAATGAATGCACCCTTGACTGAAGTCTCCCAAGTCATGACTTCCTAGTAATGAGGGGTAGTGTTGTTTTTATTGTTGAATCACCAATGCTTAGCACATAGTTTTATATATGTAGTTATTATTTTTGTTTGACAGATAATAATTGTACATATTTCCAGGATACAATGTGTATTTCTAATATATGAGTGCAATATGCAATGATCAAATCAGGGTAATTAGTGTGTTTATCATCTCAAATATTTATTATTACATTGTGTTGGAAACATGTCAAATCTTATTTTGATATGCCTAGTAAATTGTTGTTAACTATAGTTACTCTACTGTAAACACTAGAATTTATTCCTCTTATCTGTGATTCTGTATCTGTTAGCCAGAATTTCTATCCACTGTCCCCTCCTCCACACTTTCTAGCCTTTAGTAGTCATTATTTTAGCCTCGCCTTTTATGAGGACCACTTTTCTAGTTTCTGCATAGATGCTAACATATAGTTGGATAAATAGATGCTTGTAGAATATAGCTTAGCTGTTGGTTAGCCATAGCAATGTTAAAATATAAAGAATATCTCAAGTACTAAGGTTAAGATTTAACTATCTGCTGTATTCATCCACTATGAATCAAATAATAGGGCCTCATTGCTTCTTATACCTTAGTAATATTCCATAGTATATATTGTTTGATTCAAAGTAGATAAATGTAAAAGACTTAATGTTGAGTCAAGTAAATCACTTTAAAGATACACACTGTATATTCCCACTCAATTTCTACTTAATATGTACACTCTACATAGAAATGGAAAGATATGAAGAAATGATAGTAGAGAGGATAAATGTGATAAGTGTAATACCAGAGACTGCAAGGAAAGGCAGTGGGTGATAGAGGGTGAGTGTAACGTGCAAAGAGAAGAAACATTTAACCGACAAAAAAATGTAAAGCTCTCTGTTGAAAAAATATATAGATCATATACATCATGATTGGGATTTTATGTAAAATGTGAAATTAATCTGAAAATTTTAAAGATTAAAAACTAGAAAAAACAAGGACCAGCAGTTGGCATAATGGCTATGTCACTAGACTCCCATGTAGTCAACCATAGTTCGAGTCTTGGACCCAGTGGCTTAAACTCATCCCAAGCACATGTGCATGCATGCCCAAGATCCCAAGAGGAGAAGGGAGGAGATGGGATTGTGGCATGGTCATCCCCCCAGGGGGTGATTTCTCGCTTTCTATCTCTGTCTCTCTCTGTCTTTCTGGTGAGCACATGTACCCTATAGCAAAAACCTCTCAAAAAAGAAAAAAATAGAAAAAACAACATTATCTAGTAGAGACTGTATACTAAGAACATAAAAGGTAAATTCAACAATGCATAAACTATTCACTCAAAACTGCAAAATGATGTTAAAAGAAGTTAAAGATTGCAAAGAAAAAAATCATACTATGTTCATGAGTAAGAAGGCTTTAATATTAGATGACAGCAAACTCAAATAATGTACAAATTTAACATGAAAAAAATGATTTTATTACCTGAACTTCCTCTGAATTTCAACAGACTATGTCTAAAAGCACATATGAAACTGTGCTGCCCTATAGGAGAGGATTTTTTTCTTTTTTTCTCTCTTCCTTTTCTTTTAAAATCATATATATCCTATCTTTTTAGTGGGGCTATAAATTCATGGAGAACAATAACCCTGACATATGTTCCCTTATATTTACAAACAAACCGTAAAGTTTAATAAATAACTTCAGATTGATACATAATATTCTACTTTTTTAACCAACGTATAATAATTCTTTTATGTTCTTCATACTTTTATCAATGAATTTGAAAACTTACCGTAATGTCAATTCATTTATTAAATCTACCGAATATGCCTATATATTAAAATAAGATTAATCAGTTTCTGATGATTTTAAAGATATCCAGGTTGGAAAAAAGATTTTTAAGAGGAAATTTTTAGAGCATAGTAATCTAAATAAAGTTCCCTTTTCCTCCATTTCCAACTTAACACTATTTATCTTTCTTGGCCAAATGCCTCCTGGGACCTACATACAACTGAAGTGAGACTTTGAGTTCACTCTGGCATGAAGAACTAATATGGAGCTTCAGTCAAGTGTCAAGCCAAGGCCTAGATAGGACAGCAATAAGAACTAGGAAGATCTTGGCACTTAAAATTTCCAAAGTAAAATTGACATCAGCCCCTTATGAGTGTGGCAGGTGTCCTTGAACTCTGAAAGGCTAAGAGTGAATGGGAGAACTCAACTGTCCTGCTCTAAAGATTTGGAGAACACAGGAACACAATCATCAAAGAGATTTTGCCAGGGCTCTCAAAAGGCAGCTGACGAATTTGCTGCCTTTGCAACTGAGGGCCATAGGCATGAAAACCAGTGTGTGTCCCACCCCTTTAAGAACATTCACAGTTTGAAAGACCCCCCGCAGCCAGACCCAAGCTATAATGTACCAACAAGAAAAATCACAATCTATCTAAGAGAGTGTCAGTCAAAAGAACTGCAGAACAAATACTCAGTGAAATAGAATTGCTAGAGAGGAGAGACCCTAAATTAAAAAAATAATGAGAACATCAAAAGGAGATTCCAAAATTTGATCACTTCTCACTACCTGTACCACAACCACATAGTTCATGCCTCCATCTTCTTGTTGGCATTGTTGTGGTAGTTTACTGCTTACTTCTCTATTGTCTCTTTCCCACACAGAAACTAGATATTTCTATTGGAAAAGCAAGTCAGTGAGGAAGATGTATGGAAGATTGTGCCAGCCAAGGCTTGGTTTATGGATTTACCAAAGACCCCCCCATAGAAACAAAGAAAACCAAGACAAAAACACACAAATAATATCTATTACAAAACCAGGTAACAAAATAACCTCACAGATCTCAAAATACAAAAGGAATAACAAAAGTGCCAAAATCCAAATGATCTGCATGATATCAGTATTTATGTTACTCTGACAATGGGAGAATCCTGAAATCAGGAACAAAAACCTTCTAGAGAACATAATGGACAATCTAAAAAGTATCATGGGAACTTTTTCAACTCACAGTGAGCAGAGTATGGTGAATCATACTTAAGTGTCCTTGCAACAAGTCTTGTAAAGTCGTGACACTAACAAATAGAATTTCTTAAGACAAAGCCCTATACTAAAGAAAAATTGCTTGTAGTCAGATATAAGTTGAAAGGGACAGCTAATATTTTATTTAATATATACCTGCTATTGATGAATCCTGTTTTATTGTTTTCTGAAATTATTTTATATTGCTTTAAGTTTTTTTTTTATCATTTAGAACTTTTTTTTAAGAATTATTTTATTTAACTTTATTTATTTATTTTTAAATTTTGACCAGAGAGGGACAGAGTGAGAGAGAGAGAAAGGGAGAAAGCAAGCCGCCAGGTCTGGGACTTGAACTGTGGTCAGCCACATAGAAATCCAGCGCCTTTAACCACCATGCCACCTGTCGGCCCCAAGAATCGATATATTTAAAAAGTCCTACTATTCTAAGACTTAAAGCAGCAATGTTTTCAAAAGTGAGATATTTGGCTCACTTTTGATGGCTAAGCTGCCATCCCTTCTCCTCCATTCTTCTCCCTATTGCTTTAAGTTTTTAAAGGAAATTTCCACTTATTAAATTTGGTCATTGGGAAAGTCATGATGCATCTTTGTATAGACAAATATATCATGACCTTCCTGATGACCTAATGGAATTCTAGTTGACAGTCATTTCCTCTCAGCACTTAGAAGATATTAATCCAGTCTTTTGATATATTTTTTTTCTGTTGGAAATTCAACTGTTGGCCTTATCTTTCTCCTTTAAAGTTAATATATTCATTATCTTGCGATACTTTAAGGTCTCCCTTTATTTTGTATGTTGAATAATTTTACTATGATGGTATGATTTTATCTGCATTTATTCTTCTGAAAATTTATAGGAATTCAGGAATCTGTGACTTACTATCACTAGTCAGTTTCAGAAAAGTATTGACTTTTCAAGTCTTGCTTTTGTCAAATTCTTTCTCCACTCTTCTTTTGGAACTGCCAATTTACATGCGTTACATAATTTTTCCATACCTCTTACAGTATTTTTTGTTTATTTGTTAGTTTTATTTCTGTAATCTAGCCTAGATATTTTCTCTTCTGCTACACTAACTCTCTGTTCAAATGTGTAAATGTTCTGTGAAACCCATCTCTTAATTACTAATTTTTAGTTATTATATTTTTAGTTTTATGTTTTTCATTCTTTTTAATTCTCTTTGGATTTTTCCATCTTGTCCATGATTTTCCAGAATAAATTATCAACAGTTATATTAAAATCAGCATTTGTTAATTCCAATATCTACATATTGATGTGAATCTATTTCTATTTTTATGTATTAAGATCATATTTTAAATATACCTATACCATACACATCATATATTAGATAAGCTTTTACATATATGTGACAAAAACAGAAATATATATGTATATCTCTTTTTTTAAGAGAGATTTTTGCTATAGGGCGTGTGCACTTGCCAGAGAGACAGAGAGAGACAGAGAGACTGAGAAACAGAAAGTAAGAAATCATCCCCCAAAGAGGATGGCCACACCACAATCCATTCTTGGGATCCTGGGCATGCACACACATGCCTTGCATGAGTTTTAAGCCATGGGTCTGGGACTTGAACTGTGGCTGACTATGTGGGAGTCCAGTGATGTAACCGTTATGCCATCTGCTGTTCCTAATGCCTATATTCTTGACTTTGTGTATAGTTGGTTATTTTTTATTGACTGATTGGCATTTCTTACAATGGCATAAAAATAATTTATATGTTCTGGATGATATCTTCTACCATAAAGAATTAGTGAAAATTTCTGTTTCTGATAGGCAGTTGGGTGGGAGTATATCATCTTAATTCATTAAGGTATTGTATTGTTTCAAGGCTGGACTTCAGTCACTGTGGTGGTTGATCTCTTGTTCATCTCGTTCTTTACAGTCACAACGAAAGCCTTATGTGTTATTAGGTCCTCCTATCTTTGTGGGTCCTAAATCCTAGTTTCATTTTGATTTGTGTTTTCTAGCTATGTGGCAATGCCAGAAGCACTCCAGATTTTTAGCCTCTTGGACACTGAGTTCTGGTCAGTTTAAATTCTCATAATTGAAACTACTTGGAGAGAAAATAAAGCATTTAACATTGTGCTCACCTCTGTGTTTTTTGTCTCACCAGACTCTTAGCCCCTAAATCCTCACTCCCTTGGTAGCTCTCTGGTGCATTGAGAAAAAAGTTGTATATCTGAGTTCATCTTTTTAAATTGCTTTTAATGAGAGATTTGGTAGGTTTTCAAAGAGGAACCCTATCATAAATAAATACTGACCATAAGAGAAAAAAAGTTTTGTTTTTAAAAAGAGACTAAATTACTATTTTAACTAATAATAGAACAAGAATGTTTAAGAACCCTTTTCTATGGGTAGTTAAAATTTCTCTTTGTGTTCACAGAAGTGAAAAATACTGTGACAAATGCAAGACAATTTGCCAATCCCTAAAGGCAGAAAAGAATAAAAAGAGATAGATAATGAAAAACCAAAAGACTTTATAAAATGAAAAGTTTGAGATAAATCCAAACATATTATGAATCATAATGCAAAAAAACCCCTAAAGTCATCTCTTAAAAACACATAACAATTAAGTCAACAAATAAAGAGTTTTTAACATGATTGTAAACTAAGATAACTGGGAAAGTATCTTGCTAACAACATTCAGAATCATGGATAGAATTAAAGATTTAAAAGATTTTTATGGATTGTTGAACTCACAATTAGAAAATTAAAATTCTCAAGTGAAAGAAACAAAGCAAACGAACAAAACATGAGCTGTCATGGTAGCTCTCTAATGGCGGTAACACTTTATCAGTCCAATGAGCTGAGGCTGAGTTTAACATTCACCTGAGACAGACGGCAAAGGATCATGACCCTTGCAAAACATAAAATTGAAACTGAAAATTCCCCGTAAAACCTGGGCTGCTTGGCAAAAGAATAACTATATAAAAATTGTTTCACTGTAGAAGGATATAACAAAACACATCTATCTCTGCTGAGGCTCTGAGTACAAAATATAAATAAATAGCTGATAGATGGACGTTCTATAAAACTCAAACCTGGTTTTGCATTTTACATGAGTTTAGACACATACTTTCATTACACTAATGGTTCAGGGGACTTTGAGTCTAAATATTAATGTAAAAATTATACCAGAGCAGTGAAAGCTTTAATACTTAATAGAAATAATGTAAAATCAGCCATGGAGAATATTCCTACATTCCAAACTACAAGGGACTCTTGCAGGGGGGAAAAAATGTAAAATGTCCCATTAAAAATGAGTTCAGGGTAGGACCAGTGGATGGCATAATGGTTATGTTGTTGGACTTCCACGAAGTCAACTCTAGTTTGAGTCCCAGACCCGGTGGCTTAAAATCACACCAGGCACATGTGTAAATATGCCTAAGATCCCAGGAGGAGAATGAAGAAGGGATTGTGACGTGGCCATTCCCCTGGGGTTGGTGATTACTTCTCACTTTCTATCTCTCTGTCTCTGCCTGCCTCTCTGATGAGCACACGTGCCCTAAAGCAAAAATTACTCTTAAAAAAAAAAAATGAGCTCAGGGGCCAGCAGTTTGCCTAGTGGTTAGGGCACTGGACTCACAAGTGGTCAAGCACAGTTCGTGTCCCAGACCTGTGACTTGAAACTTACACTGGGAGCATGTGCGTGCATGCCCACAATTCTAAGAGGAGAATGGAGAGAAGGGATTACAGTGTGGCCATTCTCTCTGGGGTGTGATTTCTTGTTTCTATATTTCTATTTCACCAGCAAGTGCATGCTCCCTATAGCAAGAACCTCTAAAACAAAACAAAACACTCTAAAGCATTAAAAGAACAATAGAAAAACAGTCTATGATGAGTGAAAGAGAGAAAATAATCCAAACAATAGAGTTAAAGATCCAAGGACTTTATGTAATAAAAAAATTCAAAAGATACTAAAATATTGCTTCACTGATTAAATATATAAAGCAAGAAATACAATGTTAGGAACAGCACATAACTTCTAAAATAAAGGACAAATAGATATTAAGAAGAACTAAGTAGAGCTTTTACAAATAAAAGTATTGATATTAAAATCAAAAGCAGGTGCAGCCACAATGGCACAGATAGTGGGGCACAGCTCTGCAATGCTGGAGCCACACAAAGAACCTAGTTTGAATCCTGGTTCAACCTAAAACATGCCAGGCCCTGGGCTTGTGTGTAAAGCTGGCTGGCTGGAAGGCTGGGGGAAGTGGATTGCAGCATGACGAGACACTGTCAAGTGTGCCTGTTTATCTTTCTCTCTCCTTCAGGAAAATAAATAAATTTTAAAATTGAAAACATAGGGGCCAGCAGGTGGCATGGTGGTTAAGGCAGCTAGATCCCCATATAGTTGACCAAAGTTTGAGTACCGAACCTGGTGGCTTGTTTTCTCACTTTCTTTCTCTCTGCATCTCTCTGATCAAATTTTAAAACAAATAATAATGACAAAATAAATAAAATAATTATTAAAAAAAAGAGTTGAAAACACAATGTAAATATTAATGGCAGATTGAACCCAGCTGAAATATTAATGACATTTAAGGTAACATGAAGGATAGAAAATATAGAATGCAAAAGAAACAGATAAAATAAAAAGAAAAATGTTAAGAGATATTGTCACAAAAGTGCTTATATTCTAGAAGGAAGAATAACAGACTGACCCACATGCATCTATTATAGCAAGAATTCTGGAATTAATGAAAATCATACATCTCTACATGGAAAGACCTTAGAAAAATTTAATTGGCACCTAGACATATACAGTAAAACTATGAAGCAAAAACAAAAACAATCTTCAAAGTTAGCAAAGAATAGGGACCAGCAGGTGGCATGGCATGGTGGTTAAAGCACTGGATTCCCATAAGCTCACTACAGTTGGAGTCTCTGAGCTGGCAGCTTGAAAATGCCAGACGTGGGTTCGTGCCCCAGTGGAGAATGGAAAAGAAGGGCTTGCAGCATGGCCATCCTGGTACGTGTGGTGGTGGTGGTGGTGTGTGTGTGGGGGGGGCATTTCTCAGTTTCCCTCTCTTTGTCTCTCTTTGAGAGTGTAGGTGCCCTATGATAAAATCCTAGGGAAAG
>NW_006159754.1:5326027-5326690 GCF_000334495.1 Tupaia belangeri chinensis | reverse complement strand
GGAAAGAAAAAAAAAAACTAACAAAAGTTATGGAAGAATAAAAATGAACTGTGTTTGAAGAAACAATAATTACTTTAACAAAACAGAGGCTAGAAACCAACAGAATCATATTTCAAAATAATGAGAGACAATAAATGCCAACAAAAGTTTTACAAGTAGAAAGAAAGAAACCACAACAGAAACATCATCCAAGAAGGGAGGGTGAAGAAAAAGAAACAAACATGGAATAATGAATCTCAATAGTTATATGTATATAAATAGATACCCTTAGATGAATAATGAAAGATTGCTTGGGAATATTTTATACAAATAAATTATTTATGAAATAAAAATACTTAGCTATCTCAATATCTGGAACTAAGAGGAAAAGATGGGAGGGAGAAGAAATAAAAATATCCAAATATGTCCTTTGGGAAGAATGAGGGGTGAAAGTACTACAAAGGTCTCATCTACTGAGTTGCTGAAACACTTTCAGATAAGGATTGACTTGGTGAGAAGTTGTACCTTGTCATTTAATAATGTAGAGTTAGTTACCTGAAAGGAAAGAGAATCATTAAGAAAATGTAGAAATAAAATCCAAGTTTCTGATAAATAAGGGGAGAATAGAATGAATTGCAATGTTATCAGCCCAGCAAAAAAAAAAAAAAATTAAAAAAAAGAAAA
>NW_006159754.1:5322320-5325835 GCF_000334495.1 Tupaia belangeri chinensis | reverse complement strand
GAAAAAAAGGGGGAAAATAAAATATTTTAAAATTTTATCCCCACAAAAAAAAAAAAAAATTGAAAAAAAAGAAACAGAACTCAACAAAAAATATAACTCACAAACCTCACAAACATAAAGGAAGATGATATAATCCAAGTAAATTAGTGATTACACTATATGTGAGAAAACTAAATATATTGTTAATCAAACCGGGTTGAAAAATGAAATGAGGCTATTTGTCACTTCAAAGAAATACACTTATAACAGAGTTATAAAGAATGGATGAAAATAAAGGGTTAGACAAAGAAAAAGTATCATGCAAAGGCAAACCAAAAAAAGTGGGAATAGAATATCAACAAGGTGAGATTGAAAGTTAGAAGCCATAAATAGGACATAAAGAGATATTATGTCGGAATACAAGGTATAATTTACAAAGAAAATAAAATGATCATAAACTAGTATGCACAAAAATAATAAACCAGGTAATTATCTAGAGCAAAAACACTCCAAATGGAATAAGAATTTTACATATATCTTTTCTACTTGTGGATGCTGCGAGGAAAGCATCATTGAAGTCTCTCTTTCCATCATCATCATGTCTAAGTCAGAGTCTCTAAAGAGCCCAAATAGCTGCAGAGGCTCTTCATCAGAGGACTGAGCTTTGAAACAACTGATGAGATCCTAAGGAGCCATTCTGAGCAATGGGGAATGCTCGCCAACTGTGTGGTAATCCAAGAGTCAACACCAAGCACTCCAGGGGCTTTGAGTTTGTCACATGTGCCACTGTGGAGGAGGCAGATGCAGACATGAATGCAAGGCCACACAAGGTGGATGGGTGAGGCGTTGAACCCAAGAAGCCTGTCTCAAGATAAAATTCTCAAAGACTAGGTGCCCATTGAACTGTGAAAAAGATCATTCTTCATTGGTGGTATTAAAAAAAACACTGAAGAACATCACCTAAAAGATTATTTTGAACAAAAATTGAAGTGAACAAAATCATGACTGACCCAGGCAGTGGCAAGAAGAGGGGCTTTACTTTTATAACCTTGGATGACTGACTAGTGGTTCCTCCAGCCCAAGAAGTTGAAATGGTTCTCAAAACTTTGGTGGTGGTTGTGGAGGGGGTTTTGGTGGTAATGACAACTTTGGATGGCCATAGTGGCTTTGGGAGCAGCCATGGTGGTGGTGGATATGGTGGAAGTGGGGATGGCTATAATGGATTTGGTAATGACGGAAGCCATTTCAGAATGGTAGAAGCTACAATGACTTTAGCAATTATAACAATCTTCACAGTTTGGACCTATGAAGGGAGGAAATATTAAAGGCAGAAGCTCTGGTCCTTATGGTGGTAGAGGGCAATACTTTGGCAAATCATGAAATTAAAGTGGCTATGGAAGTTCCAGCAGTAGCTATGACAGTGGCAGAAGGTTTCAGTCATTTTTAATTATTTATTTAATTTTACTTATTCATTCATTTATTTTAATTTAACCAGAAAGAGAGGAGAGGAGAGAGAGAGAGAAAGAAAGAGAGAGAGAGAGAGAGAGAGAGTGAAGAGAGAAAGGGAAAGTGAGAAAACTAGTCACCATGTCCAGGACTCAGACTGTGGTTGGCCATGCTAAGTGTCCAGTGCCTTAACCACCAGGCCACCTGCTGGTCCCCAGACATTGGCAGAGGGTTTTAATTACTGCTAGGAAATAAAGCTTAGCAAGAGAGGGGAGTCAGGGAAGTGACAGGGAAGCTACCGCAGATTTGTGAACTCAGCCAAGCACAATGGTGACAGTGCCTAGCTGCTACAAAGAAGACATGTTTTAGACAGTACTCGTGTATATGGGCAAAAAACTCGAGGGCTGTATCTGTGACTACAGGTAATTTTAGTTTTTGTTCTATGGAAAGTGTAAAGCACTCCAACAAGGGTTTTAGTGTAGATTTTGTGATGTGGTTGTACCCATGCTGTTGATTGCTATGTATGTCTGATGATGACACCAAATAAATGTGTCTTAATAAAAAAAAAAAGAATTTAGTATATATACTATTGAAAAAATAAGCCAACCATAGGTTTCTTTCAGAATGAGATTGAACTAGTCAAAAAACAATGAATTATTAGTATATTTACCAAATTGATAACTTGCCTGGCTATAAAGAAAACCTCAGAATAAAATCCAATTAGACTGAAACAGAATTTTAAACAAACCCTTAATTACTTAGGTATTAAGAAATGTTTTTCCTAGGTAGCTCTTGCACCAAAGGAAATATAAAAATGAAATGACAAACCACACAGAAAGCAATAAAAAGAGAACACCTTACAGAAGATTAAATGACATGCAAACTTTACTACAATTAAGCACCTTTATGGCAAGAATTGTGTGCTTAATTGGTCCCAAATTAGTAAACATGGTTAGTTTCTATATATACACATATATATGTATATATACTCTATTATACATATATATGTATAAGACACACACACACACACAAAATTCCTCTGCCATTTTTTGACCAAATTAATTTCTTTGTTGCCAGTTCATTAAACATGCTGTAGGTAAAAAAAAAAAAGATACATGCGAAGAAAATAACTGACATATACTATTAGAAATAATAAAAGAAGCTTAGCACAGTTATTAATGTTAAGTTCAACACACCAAACCACTGCCCTTTCACAATATCAATACCAATCAGAAAGTGTAAGGAAAGATTCAAAAGCTCTTTATATAGGGGTATTTATATAGAGATAGATAAAATGTACGTAACGGTTTTTCTTTAAAATTGTAAAACTTATTAAAATTCAATGAAAGATATAAAATTAGGGTAAATGAACATAGAGACAGTTTCTGGGAAAGAAACTTTTCTATAAGTTAATTTTACAAAGTCAATGTCACTTAAATAAAATTTTCACCAGCATTCTTTAGGAAACTTGACACACTGATTCTAAAATGTGTATGTCTGAACAAAGCACTAAAACTGCCAAGGCAGTTGCAAAAAAGGAGGACACAAGATATTAACACTGACTTAATTTATTAAAAACTGAAGAGTACATAATGGCACAAGAATAAACAAATTTGTCAAGAAAACTGAAAAGTGGGCCTAAATGCAGATCCACGTGTATATAAAACTTTGGAATATGACAGAAGAAAGAAGCCACAGACCAAAGGAAAATATCTGTAATATTTAAAGCATTAGTTTCCTTTTAAAACTTATACAAAGCAATAAGGAAAAGAACAAAACTGAAGAAAAGAACAAATTATTCACAATGAAGAAACCGAGTGGAAAATAGGAATGAAAAGGTGAGTCCAGTTGCGGTGGATCAGGTAGCAGGGGTCATTGTGCAATGTGGAGCCATATGGGAAGGTCCAGGGTTTGTATTCCTGGTTGGTTTGGACACCTGGGTACACCTGTGACCGTGGCTGCCTGGAAGGCTGGTAGGGAGCAGCAGGGGCAGGGGAGGGTTATGGATCAATGTGACAAGATGTTGTCAGAGACCCCTGCCTATCACCCTTTACCATTTTCTCATGAAAGAAAAAAAAAAAAAAAAAAAA
>NW_006159754.1:5290992-5321838 GCF_000334495.1 Tupaia belangeri chinensis | reverse complement strand
GAAAAAAAAAAAAAAAAAAAAACTAGTAATTATTATTAGGAAGGCCCAGCCTGTGTGGTGCAGTCAGTAGTGTACCGGGCTGCCAGGCTGGAAGCCACATGCCAATCACAGTTGGAGTCTCAGGCCCAGTCTGCCTGAAAACTTACTGAACTGGTTGCATGAGCATGTGCCCAGCACCCAGCAGCCTGGAGGACTGGAAAAACGGATTGCACGTGACCAAGCACTATGGAAGGTGCTTCTCTCTCTCTCTCACCTTCTCTCACATGTACCCTATCATGAAGAATAATAATAATGTTACTTAAAAAAAAAAAAAAAGAAAAAGAAAAAAGTGCTTCGATGTAATAGAAACCAAGAAAACAAAAACAAAAATCAAACTGATGAAATTTTCATCCAGTTATCAAATGCTTGGGTAGATGTGGGAAAGCAGAAACTCATTGAGAGTGGAGGAGTAAATGACAGCAATCATTGAGCAGACATAGTGATCCTGTGTTCCCCATCTTAAGAAGACTCTTCCAATATGGAAGCAGACAAGCCCTTTCAGCATTTACTAAAGAAAGAGCTACCACAGGAATTACCCCAACCCCTCCTTCATATAAGAAGACTAGGGAGCAAAGTGACAAGAGAGACATCATGAACTGGCTTTGTAGAAAGTGCAATATCCATGTATTCCCCCTTCTTTTCAGGTAAGAGAGGCTGCTTCTCTGGATTTAAGGCAAAATAGAGGATACGAATTCCAAGAAAATTATAATACACGGTGACAGCAAGAAGGGAATAATAATATATCACACCCCAGCTGGTGGCCTGCTGAGCTGCAGAAAATTCTCATCCAATCTTGGGATCATTGTAGTAGCAGGGGAGAGCGGGTAGAGGGGTTCTTGGGCTGTAATGATACGCATTTCCTAGAACTTGAGGGCATATGTGATCGATGAGACTATTCTCAGATTCTCACCTGAGTATTTCTGAAGGTCAAAGGCTTGACAGAGCAGCTGCAACAGCAGGAGTAAAAGGCATGGTGATGTAGCACACTGAGGAAGAAGCAGCAGGAGCTAGCTATACCCATAGCTCTCTGAAGTTGCAAACAAGAAACTGTGGTTCCAATAGCAATGCGTGATGGAGAACAAAGATTAGAGAGAGGAGGGAAGGCCAATTAAACAATGAGATGTTCCCTTTGACAGGGCTTTGGTCACATGGACCACTAGAAGGGAATCATGACTACCTCTATGAAGGGGTCCTAGATGACAGTGGGGACCATAGTAATCTGAACCCCCCATTCCTCCAACTCCTCAGTCATCTACAGATGAGTAGTTAGGTGAGATCTCTGTCCACTCACCTCTTTTCTACCATGTAAAGATGGAAGATATAGCTCTAAGGGAAAAAATAGGAAGAAGTCTTACAAATCACATTTTTAAATTTACAGATATGTAAATTGGTACTGTTAAAAAAAAGTTACAACTACCATGAAGAGCAATGTTCTAGTTTCCTTTTTATTTATTTATTTTTTCAGAGGTTTTTGCTATAGGGCGTGTGGCCTCGCAAGAAAGACAGAGAGAGACAGAGAGACAGAAAGCAAGAAATTACCCCTCGGGGGGATGGCCATGCCACAATCCCTTCTCCTCCATTCTCCTCTTGGGATCTTGGGCACACACGTACATGTGCCCAGCGTGAGTTTAAGCCACTGAGTTTGGGACTCGAACCGCAGTTGACTACGTGGGAGTCCAGCAACATAGCCATTACGTCAACTGCTGGTCCTGCAATTTTCTAGTTTCTTTAAAAAAATCCAGTGGATAAACTTGATTCCCTACCAACTCCTTGATGGGCTCTCCATGAGCACACAAAGAGACATGAATATTTATTCCAGCAATATTTACTATATAGTGAAAATTTAAAAATCATCCAAATGTTCATGGAAGGGGAATGAATGAATACATTGTGATGCATTCAAATGAGTGAATATAATGCCCCAGTTAAAATGAATACAGTTCAAAATAACTGAATTGAGTAAAAAAAAAAAAAAGTCACTAAAAACATCAGTATATGAAACCAATTATGCAAATTTTTAAAAATTAACTGAATGAAAACTGCACGTTTGTTTATATTCATATATATCAGTGAAAATTACAGGGAAATGAATGAAATAAAAAAGTACAGACTAGATCCACAGTAGCATGGCAATGATTTCCTCGAGAGAAGGAACAGATACTGGGAAAGGAAAGAGGGATTTCAACTTTTCATCATTAAGAGGAAAAAATGGAAAAAAAAAAAAGACAGAATTACAACGTGTTATAACTCTGGAAATGCGTGAAATTTTGCATAATTTTTGGTCAAGTTTTATAATTATATTACCTCTCAAAAACCCTGTTCTGCACCCCTGTCCTCTGCGTAGTTCCCCTTTCCTGAGAGGGGCCCAGTGGTGTCTTCTAAGCCATACCTACTTCCCAAAAGCAGTCTGCTATCTACCATTGATAGGGTAAAGAAAAGAAATATATTGCTCATGAAGATATCTTATGATCTAATTATTGAATCTATATTTGAACAACTTTCAAAATATTACAAATATCAGGGAGCAGGTGGTTGCATCTTTGTAGTTAACGTGTTTTCCTAGGAAAGTGGTTTTCCCCGGGCTTCTGAAATCCATCTGTTAAGCAACCTTTGCTAGGCCTGTGCAGTTCAAGGCAAGCTCATCAGAAAACAATTAACTTGAGCATTGTTTTATTATTAAATGAATACAAGAAATTTCCAGAGGCGTTTCTGGTATTCGTAGCATTGCCTATAATTGCATGAATCCATGTCCCAGTTCTCTAGATGCGTGGTGACCTAATTCATGACAACTCTCCGTTTTACTTACAGAGACGGTCTTCTACTAAAGGATATGAGGTTGGAGAAATATAGGTAAAGGGATAGTTGAATTTGAAATTAGGCACCTGACACTCTCAAGGCTGCTTCTCTCTTAGGCCCTCCAGTGTCAGGAGGCCATTTCCTTGTGATGGTTCAGCTGTGAAGCAGGGTCTAAATCTTTGGCTATGAGTATACAGGAAGACTGCCATTGGCTAGAATAAAATGCTCAATACCTTTTCAGTTTGCACTAGATTTAGATTTTTACCTTGATCCGTATTAGTCATTTTAAATATAATTCAAGACTCTTTTTAATGAAAACCAATAACATTTTTGTTATGTAGCAAGCAGTTTCTCCACTGGAAACCTCTCAGAATGCAATTTATTATGGAAACTGAATGACGAATCCTCCCCCTGTCAATAAGGTATAAGAAAAAAAATTTTCAATGAAGTAAAATCAACTTGATGACCTGAAGCAACAGAACAAGACATTCAATGCTTCTTTATTCTTAAAATGTAACCATGATTGAAACGCACCATTTAGCATTCTCAAAGCTGTAAGGGAGAAACCAATGTAAAAAATGAATTAGAGATCAGGGAACATATTCTACACTAACAATATATTAAAAGCAAGAAAATTTCCAACTTATTATTTTTAAACTGATTATTTTTATTTATTCATTGTTATTTTATTACTTTTATTATTTACTATTTTAAATGAAATTATTATTTTATTACTTTTTTATTTACTATTTTTTAAGTAACCTAAAGATATTTAGGCACAAAAATAGGTATTTATACAAGGATTTAATCTTTAGGAATATTCAGAAACAGGAATCCTAAAAGAGAAATTCATAGCATAACTTCAATTCTAAAATCTTTACAAGTGTCACAGGAAGTCAATAAATGTTATAGATCTTTTACAGGCCTGATGAGAAATTTTAATGCAAGGTTGGATTCTGGCATTGTCATTTATGAGATAGCTAGAATGGTGTGAAGGCAACATTTTAAACACATTCGTGCTTGGTTTACTGAAGTTTGAAGATGTAAAATGGGAATATGAATAAATTTGAAGGTTATTTATATAATTAAACTTAAAACTTACAAAATACCTGATACACAAATGTTCATTTTTACCCTTCTTAACCTTGGAAAGACTGGTTAGGGAAGATGAGAATCGGAAGACTCATAAAGAGAAACAAAACATTTGACATTATCCACTAAAACTAGTAATCCAAATTTTGTTCACTACACTAATATTCCTCTCAGAAAACCAAAAATAGTTCTGTTTAAGTAAGATCAGCCTATTTCCTTAATGCAGGATGGTTTCATTTCATAATGAAATTTCATTTTGTTCCATTGTATTTTTTCACATTTTGTTCAAGAACTCGACTACGCAATAGCCTGATGCGTTTAGGAAGAAGCAAAACAAAATTTTCTAAATGTATTATGTTATTTGGTTAACCAGTACTTATAGAGGGCAGGCACTCAACTTTGTATTTTAGAGTTAGGAATACAACATGATCACACCCTGAATGAAACTTGGTACACATAAGGTTCAATAATTCAAAAGGGAGAGACACCATTTGATATCATTTTAGGAATCTGATATATGCTAATGTGTAGCTTTATCTAACCTTAAAATAATTTTATAAAAATTCCTATAAGTCTCCTTCATGTAATAATATTAGACCTGCTCTTTTTAATTTTTTTTTCCCTTTTTAAGAGTCTTTTTTTTTTTTTTTTTTTTTTTTTTTTTTTTTGGTGATAGGGCACTCGTGCTTGCAGGAGAGGCAGAGAGAGGCAGAGAGACAGAAAGCAAGAAATCACCCCCAGAGAGGATGGCCACACTGCATCTCTTCTCCCCTAATCTCCTCCCAGGATCTTGGGTACACACACACACACACACACACACACACACACACAAAACATGAGTTAAGCCACAGAGTCCTGGACTCGAACCACAGTCAGCCATATAAGAGTCCAGTGACATAACCATTATGCCAACTGTTGGTCCCTAGACTTGCTCATTTTTATCATGGTATTTCCTCCATGGAGATTATCTGTGCAATACCTTTCACTCATACCTTTTTGAGGGACATGATATGTAACTTCTTGGACCTTAGTTTCCTCACTTTTGGGAGAGGCTGCTAACAGTACCTAACAGATGGCGTTGTGGAGGTTAAATGAAATCATACATACACAGACATTAGTAGACACATATTTCTCAGTTTCACTTTCATTATCCAGAAAGAGTTCACATGCCCACAGTGAAGCCAACCACCAGGAAGAAGAATAGAATTATTCAGGTTTTATCTTTGCGATATGGAGGAGAGGCCCTTCAGTAGAGGCTTCATGTCACCTGATGTTACAATTGCATATATCTAATTGCCTGCCTGCTTAAACTGATGCATGTTGTAGCAGATCATCAAGGTATCCTTTCTAAGTTTAATTTTGCCTAACCTTTAACGTATGCCCATTTGATGGAAGTTATCACTGCTCTGACACATTAACGTGGTGGCCTAACCACAAGCATTCCTCCATTCTTGCTTACTGATAAGGTCCAGCTTTATTTGTGTTTGCCTCTCCTCCTATGTTTCCTCAGTTCCACTTCCGGACATATTCCCCAAAGAATGGAAAACAATAGGTATTAGTACACCCATGCCCATAGCAACATTATTCACAAGCCAAAGAATAGAAGCAACCAAAGATCTGTCAATAGATAGCTGAATAAAGAAAATGTGATAACACAATGGAATAGCATTTTAACTTAGAAAGGAAACAAATTCTCACACATGCTACAACATACATGAACCTTTAAGATATGAAGGTAAGTGAAATAAACCTCACAAAAGGACTACATGATCTTATGCAAATATAAATTACTTGGAGTGGTCAAATTCATAGAGACAGAATGTGTTGATAGAATGGTGATGCCAGGACAGAGGGAAAGGAAAAATAAAGAGTTATTTTTCAGTGGACACCATTTGACAAGATGAAGAGTTCTACAGAGAGGGTGATGATGATTGCACACCAACGTGAATACACCTTATGCCACTAAAATGAATATTTTGAGATGGTTAAGATGGTAAGTTTTATGTTTTGTGTATTTTCTGTCTATTCTCATAGTTCTAATCCCAGAGCCAGTTTCTATCATGGTCCAGGCATTCTCCATATAAACATATTTCATAGCATATTTGGTATTCATAGAAACCCAGGTCTAATGTTTAACGAGCAAGAGCTTTGTTACAAGTTTCCTATTACAAAAAGGGTTGGGGACTAGTGGTGGGTTGTAGTGATAATGCAAGCACAGGAGAGAAATAAGAAAATACAGAGCTGAGACCCACGGATGGTATAGCAGTTATGTCATTGGATTCCCATATGACTGACTGAGGTTTGAGTAGCAGACATGGTGGCTTCAAACATGCCGGTGCATGTGCGTGTGTGCCTAACATCCTGGAGGAAAATGAAGGAGAAGGGATTGTGGCATGGCTAGCTCTCCTGGGCCAGCAATTTCTCACTATCCCTCTCTCTGTCTCTCTTTCTCTCTCTCCAGAAAGTGCACATGCCCTAAAGCAAAAACCTCTTAAAAAAAAAAAAGAAGAAGAAGAAGAAGAAGAAAAGAGAAAAGGAAAAAGGAAAAAGGAAAAAGGAAAAAGGAAAGGAAAGGAAAGGAAAGGAAAGGAAAGGAAAGGAAAGGAAAGGAAAGGAAAAGAGAAGAGAAGAGAAGAGAAGAGAAGAGAAGAGAAGAGAAGAGAAGAGAAGAGAAGAGAGAAAAGAAAAGAAAATGCAGAGCTGACATTTCTCCAACTCCTAGAAAGACTTCTTGGGCCCTCAGCAACATTTGAAGTCAAAAGTAAATCAACCCCATGATGGAACGGAAGGAAAAAAAAAAAAGTAAATCAACAAATATTCAGTCAGGCCCATCAAGAAATGGGTCAGTCTCAAAAATTATGAAACAGACTGTTTAGGACACAAACATGAAAGTAAACATTAACCCAAGCATATGTTGTAGTTGGGAAGTTAAATATATGATTGGTTTATTAATATTTCTTTAAAAATACAAGTACATTAGAGCCAAGGTACCTACTCACATTTTGACCAAAGGGTCAAGCCATCATAACAGTGTGGATAGTATTGCTTTGACCAACTGAGTTGATAATTGTAGATTATATTCAGTTTTATTAGCAATCTTAGTTAATAGTCTTTCTAACAAGTGTAGTGAATTAACTTCAATTTCTGTACTATTTAATATACAGTAGAATACAATTTATAATATTAAATAATTGAAGTTTGATTGACTATAGTTTTACTAGGTTATTTCTTAATTATCTATTGCATTCATTTGTAAAGCCTTAAAATTTCTTATAAAAATTAGACAATTATTCTTGCATAATAATGAAATTAGACAGATGATCCATGGAAATGTTAGAATCATGCTGATAATTAAAGAATGTAAGTACAAATTGCATGCTTAATTTTCTAAATTTAAATAATTATTTTGGGTAAATTATATTTAAACATATAATATGCCCATGCATTTTTGGCTATGAAATATCAATATCCATGATTCAAAGAAGAAAAATTGCTTAAATAGTTTAGAAGTGAAATTATATTACTTGAGTTATAAGAATCATTTGTGTTAATGCATAACTTTTCGGCTAGGAAATAGACTCATACAGGCTTAACCTTTCAAAATATCTTACAGTCTAGTTTTAACATAAAGAAATTTTAATCGTATAATGCATCAAAACAAAAAACGTGCTAGCTCTGTGAAAACTGTTGTAATGTAGAGAAATTATACTAGACACTGGCATAGAGTAAGAAAATTTGAATGGAAATATTTGTTACTATAATTAGTTACTATAGAATGATTATTATTTGATATGTAAAGAAAACAAAATGTGAAATATTTTTTGGAAGCGAAAATATACAAGCATATTTCTGTTAAAAATGAGGCAAATAAAGCATTTATACCTGAGTATCCCATGTATTCCAAAGCACTTATAAATTATTTATTTGTGAATACATCTAAATCATAATATCTAGCAAAATAAATTGATCATAATATCAAATGTACTTAAAATTAAGTAACTCTTGGGATTGGCAGGTGGCATGGTGGGTTAAGGGCACTGGATTCCCACATGGCCAACCATGGCTCGAGTTCTGAACCTTGTGGCTCGCTTTCTCACTTTCTCTCTCTCTCCCGCCCCCCATTCAAATTCAAATAAATAAATAACATTAAATAAAATAATTTCTAAAAATTAACTCTCACTCAAGCTAGGATTCCTATGACATCAAATAAAATCATTTCTATAGTTATTCAGAAAGTGTGATAAGTACTGTGAGAAATGATAGTGATAATGGGCATTTGGGCTATGAAAATTCTCAATAATCCTCTCCCTTACAAATGAAAAAACATAGGATTTCTTTACAATGCAGTGCTTTATCAAGATTCAGATATGCTATAAAGGGGAATTTGCCTTCTCAAAAAGATTTGAAAGTAAATAGTTCTAAAATGCTTTAGAATAAATGTTTTTAAAAACTATTTTGATGATTTTTATATACTAGTTAAGGTAATACTAGATGCCATAATAATTATAGTAAAAATATCTAATCACTCAAATATGAGATATTTTAACTATATTAGTCTGGGTTTAATCAGGGAAAAAATCACCCAGTAATTTGTACGGCACACACTTAACATGAAAAATTAGTAGCTATAATGAGGATATCACAAGAAATAATAAGGAATTCCTTGTTCCAAGGAATTGGAATAATAAGGAATTGTCTAGTAAGATGTGAAAAGAACACTAAAGACTATAGCAATAGCAGCTCTAGGGAGCAGCCACTATTTTTAATACTGAGGTGGAGCACCCAGGAAAGAGGTCTTTGCTCTTGGGCTTGGAGAAGGTGTGGCTGATCCCTTCAGAGACTAAGCATCATTGAATGGAAAAAGAAGCAGATTTCACAGTGAGGGCCAAAAACTCCCTATGTCTCCTCTTTCATCCTCACCAAGGCTATTGTGGCATGACTTTTCTTTTTTAAAGTTTTTCATTCCATGAATTCAAGAAATCAAAAGACAATATCCTCAACAAGGTCATGATGCTCAACAAAAATCCCAAGTTCATCCAGCCCCAGATCACAGGCACATATACAGCCGGTATGTTCGGGGAATTCTGTGAAGAACCATTCTTGCTTTACTTGGGTTCTTTGGAATAAATGTATACATATTCTTTGTCCCCACAGAAAAATTAATTCTGATTCATACAACTTTTTTCAGAAAATACAAGCTATGGGGGCCAGCAAGTGGCATGGTGGTTAAGGGTGCTGGACTCTCACATGGCCAACTGTGGTTCAAGTCCTGGACCTAGTGGTTTGCTTTCTCACTTACCCTCTCTTTATTGCTCTGTCTCTTTCTGATCAAACTAAAATAAATAAATAAATAAATAAATAAATAAATAAATAAATAAATAAATAGATAAATAAATACAGTTAAATAATTCTTTTTTTAAAAAAGAAAATACAAGCTATGGTACACTGATTAATCTGTTTTATAAATTTCATTTGACATTCTAATGAATGCATGCTAGAAAATGGTTCCTCTTTTTTGTGAGATTCATAGATCCCCTTGAAAATATGATGAAGGCGACCTCTCTCCCCAGAACAAAAAAATGAACCATCAGATAGATATAAGTTGGCACTGTATACAAGAAATGATAGACAAAAGATAGAAATACACTATTTTATTTACTATATAATTTGGCTATAGTAAAAAGAGAGTAAATAAAGTCAGTTAAGCAAAGTAGAGGATTTTTTCTCCCTCAGAGTTAAACAAACCATAAATGTTTACATAGTCCCAAAACACAAGCAACCTACAATCTTTCTTTTTTTCTGTTCAGCCATCTTTGGTAAGCTGGTTGCTCCATTTCCAACCCTGAATCTGTGCTTCTGAGAGAGAGAGGATAAGGGCAAAAAATCTTTGGGCAGTTGAACCAGTTTCTTTTACAGGACTTTAGCTGAAAGTTCTTTAGCTCCTTAGCTGAAAATCTATTGACCATATATGGTAGGTCTATTTCTGGACTCTATTCTGTTTCATTGACCGAGTTTTCTATCCTTACACTAATGTCAATCACACTATCTACTTTATAGTAAGTTTTGAAATCAAATAGTATTAAGTCTGCTAATCTTATCTTTTGTCAACATCTATCAAGAAAAAAAGATTATGTGGCTATTTTAAATGGGATTGCATTGAATCCATACATAAATTTGGGAGCATTTACATATTGAAAAGATTAGGTGGTCCCATCCATAAAAATGACATGACCTTCCATTTATTTAGATTTCCTGTAATTTGTCTTAGAAGTATTCTTTAGGTATAGTGTGTAAAGTTGTGTACATTTTTATTAAGTTCATTCATAATATATAAAATATTGATACTACTATAAAGCATGTGTTTTATTTTTCAATATATGTAGTTGGCATAGAAAAACATCAATATCTCTTCTGTATACATGAATAAAACATTTTTTCAGATTTAGTACATGAAGTAATTTTAAAATATAAAAGGAAAATATATAAGTAACCATAAAATATAAACCATTGTACAGTTTACTTACACATAAAATTGATTTTTTCCAGAATTTCCCACAAACCTCTTAATAAACTGACTGATGTTTCCTTTATAATAAAACTATTTAGGGAAATGTAATAGATAGCATTAGAAATAAAAACTTAGGAGCTAGCAGGTGGAGTGGTGGTTTAAGGCACTGGATTCCCACGTGGCCAACCATATTCGAGTCCCGGACCTTGTGGCCTTCTTTCCCTTTCTCTCTCTCTTTCTGGCCAAATTAAAAATAATGATAATAACAAATGGAAATGAATACATAAATCTTTTTAAAAAGAAATAAAAACTTTAAGAAGTTAACCAAATTCAAGTAATTCTCTTCAGTTTCTAGGGTCTCTAGGTACCTCACAAGGCTAATACTCCCTGATACTTACCACTGGACATTAACACTTTAATATAAATTCATCTCACTTTATTAATGGGAGCTAGCACTGACATAAACAGCTGAAGGGAGAAATGAGCTGTTTAAAAATAAAGCAAGATTTTTATTCATCTGCTTCGTATTTTTAAAGGAGACATGGCAGAAAAGCTAAAGAAAACACACACAAGCAAAATAAACGATAGTTTGGCTATCCATACCAGTGGAAAAGGAACTTAGCTGAAACTCCTATAGCTAATCCCTGGTCTGACAGATCTCCATCTTGCCATTTTTCTGTCCAGTTTCTGTTTAACAGAACTGTTCATATACAACTTCGCTACTTACTAAGTAACTATACAACATATCTGGCCTCAGTTTTTCTCAGTGCAAGTGGGGTAATGTTGGTACTTAACTTGTATATAATGAGATCATGTATCTAAGACATTTGCCCTAGTGCTTAACACATAGAATCTATAATGGCTAACATCATTATTAATAATATACTACTTATAAATGGAGCTTTGATTAGTATCCTTGGCAACAAATTCCAGTGTCAATAAGTAGTTCTATCCAAAGTTCTTCAGTTAATCCTAAACATTTGTATCTGTAATATAAACTCATCAGAAGCACTTACAGAACCGTCACTTAGTTCAATTCACAGCAGTCAGTACTGCTCCCCCATATGCAGTTTTTTTCCTAATATTTTTAAGTTTCCATTTAAACACTGTACATCCTTACAGTGGACAACATGGTTTTTCTCAGCATATTAGTGCATATTAGTCAAGTCAAAGTCATAACCATATGCATTATCACCAACAGATAACTTTCCATTTTTTTCTTTTCTTTTTTTGGAGAGGTTTTTGCTATAGGGCACATGCGCTCGCCAGAGAGATGGAGAGAGACAGAGACAGAAAGCAAGAAATCACCCCCAAAGGGGAATGGCCATGCCGCAATCCTTTCTCCTCCATTCTCCTCTCGGGATCTTGGGCACGCACACACACACGCCCAGCGTGAGCTTAAGCCACCAGGTCCAGGACTTGAATCGCAGTCGACTACATGGGAGTCCAGCGTCATAGCCATTACGCTAACTGTTGGTCCCATAACTTTTCATTTTTTAACAATGTGTTATTTGGTTTTTACCTGATCGCCTCCCTCCCACCTCCTATCAGCCACCCCTCCTATCCTGTCTCTAGTATCTACAGTTGCCCTCCCTTCAAATATTTCAGTTTTTCACACGAAGTTTTTGAAAAGTCTATCCATTTACTTCCTCCCATGAGACAGGAACAGACACCTCCATTAGGGTCTTCGCACCATCATCTATCCCTAGCCTCCATCAATAAGGACCACAGCCATGTGGTTATACACCCAGCATGCACTGGAAGACCTCAAGAAGTGAACCTGGGACCTTCTCATGTGGTCTCAGCATTGCAAAAAGTAGTGCCACTGCTGTTCCACTGTGAATGATCACTTTCCTTTTGTTAAGAACGATTTTGCTCAACAAACTCCCGAGTTATCTGGCCCTTAACATTAGCCCACAATTTCCATTTCGATTTTGTAAGGTGCTATTTTAATCCCTCCATATTTTCAGCTTCCTGTCTGCTACTCATGATTCAAAGATGAATGAACAACCAAGATGTGTCATCAAGACAACAAATATTTCTTCTTTGAAACTTGTTTTGCATATCATTCTATTGATCCAGCTCCCTCGTCACTATGGAATGCAAATTCTATACTAAACATTTCTTATCACAACAGTTTCCACTGTGGCTTCTTTGATATTTTTCCTCAAAACCTGGATACCTGGCCATTACTTAGCAGAATTATGGAATGGTCTCTTCTGTTCAGAGAACCTTCAGAGAACGCTTTGGCAAATCCAGAGTCAAGCTCTAAGGATGCTCTCTGAGATGAAATGATATCCACCTCTACTATTTATTTATTTATTTATTTATTTGGAGAGGTTTTTGCTATAGGGTGTGTGCGCTAGCCAGAAAGACAGAGAGAGACAGAGAGACAGAAAGCAAGAAATCACCCCCCAGGGGAGATGGCCATGCCACAATCCCTTCTCTTCCATTCTCCTCTCGGGATCTTGGGTGAACACACAAACATCCAGTGTGAGTTTAAGCCATATGATCTGAATGAAAATGCTTATGACAGTTGAGGTTATTTGCATCCACAGGAAGGCTGGAGAAGGCGGTGAATCATTTTCTCTAAGGCAGTGCCCTCTTGTTCAGAACAGAATGAAAGTCATGCTAACACTGCCAGTCAGCTGCCCTGCCTTGATGTCTGGAACATGGAATGTCCACAGGGAGAAGAGCTGAGTGATGAAGAGGACAACAAGTACTGACATCTCCACTGTCTTGGGGAAAGGTCAGAAAAGTCAGCCAAGAAGTAGTGGCTTAAACACCCATGAGATGGCAGGTCTCAAATGATCATTTCTAAGGGTTTTTTAAATTTTGTGTTGGGGGGGACATTTTAATGCTCAAGTTTTTGTTATTTAAAAAAAAGAGAGAGAGAGAGAAACAGAAAGAGAGAGAAACAGAGAGAGACAGTGAGAGGGAAAGTGAGAAATCATCTCTCAGGGGGGATGACTACACCACAATCCCTTCTCCTCCATTCTCCTGGGATTTTGGTCATGTACTCATATGCAGTCAGCATAATTTTCAAGCTACCGGGTCCAGGGCTCGAAATGAGGGTCAGCCATGTGGGAGTCCAGTACTGTAACCACTACACCACCTACTGGCCAATATTGCTTAGGTTTTTGAGTAACCATGGCCCAGCCACTAGGCACAAATAGGAAAGCACCATTGTGCAAGGATGTGGCCACGTGGAAGGCTGCGGTCAATTCCCAGAACAACTTAAAACAGGCAGGGTACTGTGGCCTGCATCTGTGATCCTAGCTGACTCGGAGGCCAGGGCGGGAGGATCTCAATGTTGCAAGACCCGTTCAAAAATACCTTTCTCTTTGTTTACACATAAAAACTCTCTCTTTCTTTGAATGAAAAAAAAAAAGATAAATAAAAAGAAAAGAGAAAAGCAGTCATAATGTCTGTCATTGTTGGTATCTAGAACTATGTTTCCATTTCTTAAGTGAAAAGTAAAATACTGGGCTAGCTCTATGTACTAGTGGTTAACTGGGTCCCACATGGGTGACCCCATGGTTAATATCTCACATCCAGCAGCTTGAAAAACACGTTGGCATCTGTGAGTGTGTGTATGTGCATGTGCATGTGTGTGTGTGTGTGTGTACTCAGATCCCAAAAGGAGGGAGAGATGGAGGAGAAGGTATTGCAGTTTGGCTTCCTCCATGGGGGTGCTTTCTCCTCCTGTTGTCTTTTGGCAGGTGCATGTTCTCTCCATTAAAAAGAGAGAGAGAGAGAGAGAGAAAGGGAAAGCAGAATACACAATATACACAATGTCCTAAGTCATAACTAGCAACTAGCAGCCACGAGGACCATGGAAATACTTTTCGCAGAGTAAATACTTGAGCCATTTTAAGCCTTTGTCTTCGCATGTGCAGTTCTGTCTGTCTAGCAACTTCCTTGCTCCTCCTCCTCCTCACCCCCACACATCCGACCTCATCAACCATGCAATACCATTCAAAGTCAGGCTCCAATAGTCTTCTCCCCATATGTTTGCTAGAATCTAATTCCATACTCAACTGGCAGGAGCGATTTGACACCTCCCTGAGGGCACACGGTGAAGATGCTGCCTAGCCTCTTGCCTGTGTTTTCGTTCTCCAGTGATCCCAGCTTCCCCTTATCCCATGATCATTGCTTGTAATCTCAACAAGCTCTTCTCAACCTCTATAAACACTTTGACCATCTCTCAACTTGGTGCTGGAGAGGACCCAACCTAGAGACCAGATCCAGGAGGTTAGTGTGGTTTTCCTGTCGTCCAGCTCAGGTCCTACAGCCTGGCCTCAGAGAACCACAATGACCTTCTCATTACTACAGGGACTACAGATGTCGCCTCAAAGACTATCCTAATCCCAGCCAGGACTCCACCCTCACATTTTAAGGTGTAAACTAAGAAAAAGAAGGCTGCCCTTTTGAGTAAGTGGGGTTAAAAACAAGACTATTCTCATTCCCGGACTCCTGCCCTCTCATGGCGGTAGAAATGGAGGGGGCTCCTTTTCCTTTCCAAAGCAAAGGGGGAAGACTCTGGGAACATCACTAGTAATACAATTTGAAATGTACTGAATATTTTCTTATTTTGGATTCTCCTGAAATAACCCTGAGACAAAAATTCAAATGCAAGAGGCTAGCAGGTGGCATGGTGGTTAAGGCACTGGATTCTCACATGACCAACCAAAGTTCAAGCCCTAGACCTGGTGGCTTGAAAATCCTGTGGGGTGCATGTACATACATGCCCAAAATTTCAAGAAGAGAATGGAGGAAAAGGGATTGCAGTATGGACATTGCCTCCCCCTTGGGGGGATGGTTAGGGAGGTTATTTCTCACTTTCCCTCTAACTGTTTCTCTTTGATGAATGCACATACCCTATGGCAAAAACCTTAAAAAAAATTTAAATGCAACGGTAATTTATTTGGGAGGTTCATGAAGTATTGGTAAGGAAAAGGGATGTCAGGAAGGGAAGAGTAGATAACTAAAGGTTAGTGTCCTTAGAGAATTTCTGAGTTAGTGTTATCACATAACTGAGAGTCTAATCTGATGGTCAAGGCAGCTAGAGCATTTATACACCAACGCCAGCCAGTAATTCACTGAAGGCTGCCTTTGAGGGGGAGGAGGCTTTGAGGGGGAGGGGTGTTAATATGCCAGCACCCTGGGACCAGGAGTTAGTGTAATGGCTATGTCGCTGGACTCCCACGTTGCCAACCGCGGTGCGAGTCCCGGACCCGGTGGCTTAAACACATGTGGGGCGTGTGTGCGTGCATGCCCAAGATCCTGAGAGGAGAATGGAGGAGAAGGGACTGTGGCATGGCCATCTCCCCTGGGGGGTGATTTCTCGTTTTCTATCTCTCTGTCTCTGTCTGGCTGACTGGCAAGCGCATGCACCCTATAGCAAAAAAAATATAATAATAAAATAAAATAAAAAACCTCTCCAAAAAAAAAACCACATATGCCAGCACCCTGAGCCTGCTTCAGATCCCACAGGGGTGACAAACTAGAATGCAGAGAAGGCTCATAGACGAAAACACACAGGAGCTGAAAGTTGGAAGATGGTGCAAAGTGCAAGATGGTCGGTCCTTGCACTGACGTGGCAAGGACAAGGGTATAGAGGAGCACTTACAGCCTCTGCAGGAGACCTGATCCAGGAGGTTTTTCTGTCTGCTATGTCTATGTTATTTTGCTTCTAAGTGGTAACTGCACGCCACACTTCATATTGTATGTAATAGAACCCTAGCTTAAGTACAAAGTTAGTATGTATAAACAGTGTGCTTCTAGATAATCTCCTTTGGTCTCAGTGACAATAAAGACATTTTTAAATTGCTTTGACAGATATATGCTCTAAACAGATGACATAAGGCCAGCCTGTATCCAGGTGGTTACATGACACGCATGGCCAATTGCACTACTGGAGTCTCAGACCCAGCTGCTTGAAAAACATGCCAGGCACTGTGTGCGCATGCCTGTAATCCGTCGAGAAGGGAGAAGTGGAGGAGAAACAGTTGTGGTGTGGTGTGGTGTGCACCTATGGGGGGTGCTTTCTCACTTCTCTCTCTCTCTCTCCTCTCTCTCTCTCTCTCTCTCTCTGGCAAGGACATGCACCCTCTGTCAAACTAAACAAGACAGAAAGAGAGAGAGACGACAGAAAGAGAGACTACATACAAGATGTGGAGCATGAGGGTGCCTGGCTGACCAGAGACCCACCAAGGCTGTTAACCCAATAACGGAACAGGAGTCCAACTCTTCTATATTTCAGCAGTGCCTCGACTGCACCAGTTACAAACTTTTATTGATAGCTTTTCAATGTGACTTATTTCACATACCAGCTCCTACACATGGAAAGAATAAGAGAGGAGACCAAATCATGTATTCATGAATTTTTGAAGGAGTCATAGCTAGTGGCAATTTGGCCTAACATCTAAGACTCCTCACTCTCAATTCAGTGCTTTTTCCATGTGTGAACCCCCTGAGTCCTTCCTTGACTTTCATTTCTTAAAATTATCCAGAGTCCCCAGATGTTCCAACACTAACGTCAATGCATTGCTATCGCCTTGAATCTGATATCTGTTCTCTGGTCAAGGTGACGTTCACTTGATGCTACCTGTACCGAAACAACACACCCAAACCATCTCAAACACGTTAGGATCAAGGGGAGGTCCACGTTTTTAGGTGAATTGTACCCCGCATTCCTCAAAACATGCAGTAACAAAAAGAGCCATCACGTTTTCAAAGCGGATTTTAGAACTTTCGTTTTTGGTGCTCACAGCTATCCCAGTAGTGGGGGGAAAACAGGTAAAAACAAAAAGAAAAACACTGTGCTGAGAACCACACCACAAGCGTGAGTGCATCAGTGGGCTTCTTCTGATTAGGAATATCACTAGATTCACGGAAAGAGGAGTTTGGAGGTGGAGAAAGTGGAGAAAGAGCTCTAGGGCATGATCCTCGGTCAATAAAAATGTCCCCAATGAGTAGCAGGGTTTTTTGTCTTTTTTGTAGAGAGCCGGCCAGACATTTGGAAATGGTATGTTCAATTGATGTTTTTCCCACTCATTTTTTTTTTTTTTTTTTTTTTACTTTTTGCATTTTTTTTTTTTTCAAGTTCCAGCCCTGGTGTTTTGAAAAACATACCAGGTATGTGCACCCATACCCAAGATTCTGACAGGATAAGAAATGAAAGAAAAAGGATTGCAGTGTTACCAGTATTTGTTGGGGAAGGGGTCTCTCTCTCTCCCACCTCTCTCTCATACTCATGCATGCATCCTCTGGCATTAAGAAAAAAAAAAAGTAGGGACCAGCAGTTGGCATAATGGCTATGTCGCTGGACTCCCATGTAGTTGAATGCAGTTCAAGTCCTGAATCTGGAGTCTTAAACTCACACCGGGCATGTGTGCATGCATGCCCAAGATCCTGAGAGGAGAACAGAGGAGAAGGGATTGCCACATGGCCATCCCCCCTGGGGAGTGATTTATCTCTTTCTGTCTTGCTGTCTCTGTCTTCCTGGTGAGTGCACGTGCCCTATAGCAAAAACCTCTCAAGAAAAAGAAAAAAGAAGAAGAAGAAAAAAGTATCGTGGGTTCACAGTGATTTGTGATTTTCTGTTTGTAAACATCATTACCTCATATAAACCTAATTATCTCCCAAAAGCTTCAATTCAAAGTACTATGGAGATTCAGGGGTTCCATGTGTGAATTTTTCTCGACATATGACACAAACATTTGGTCCATACAGTAAAATTAGGACACAAGAAAATTACTCCTATATGGCTATTTATTTTCAAGAGTTTGAAGTATTACACTTCTGAGAGAGGCACCTGCAGTAATGTTGATAGATTCTGTTTAATATCTAGAGAGGACGTAAAGGAATTATTGGGAAGAAAATAGTTTGAACAGTTGCATAAGAGCTAGAAAAAAAAAATATGTGTCTATCCTTGAAAATTGGAGCTATTTTTATGGTTTAATTCAGAGTAACCTCCCAATCAAACCTTGATAGTAGCTCACCATCACAGCTACAGAGCATAGCTTTCTGGGAATGATATGGTAAACAATTCATCCAAAAGATATGGTCATGAGGCACAAAAAATATAAACGTGAGTATTTTGTGGTCTTTGGCTTCTTAGACATTGAATTAAGTAAGGAAAGTAGTTAACTAAACAGCCCAGTTTAATGCCAAATGAGTACAGATTAGGATACAAAAGAGAGGCAACCAACCCAGTGTTTGAGATTTGGTGAAGGCTAACAGTTGGTCTGGTGAGACACAAAAGAGTTAAAAGTATATTCCAGACAAGAGCACTGAGGTGAAGGACTATTCAGCACCTTTGGGGAGCTGAAGGTAGTTCTACTAGGCTACAGAGTGGTGAGCAAGGACTAGAGATGGTTCCAGATGGGACTGAGAAGGTAAGGATCTTACAAGTCACCTTTAACGAGTAGGAAATTTGGGGGGCCAGTGGATGGTAGAAAGGTTATGTTACTGACTCCGATGTAGTTGACCATGGTACAAGTCCCTGGATCTGGCAGCTTAAAACTCATGCCAGGCGCATGTGCATGTGTGCCCAAAATCCTGAGAGGAGGATGTAGGAGAAGGGATTGTGGTGTGGCCATTCCCCCCCTCCCGGGGGGTGACTTCTCACTTTCTGTCTCTCTGTCTCTCTTTGCCTCTCTGGTGAGCACATGTGCCCTACAGCAAAAAATCTCTCTCTAAAAAAAAAAAGAGTGGGAAATTTGGCTAAATATTATAATTCATTAAAGGAGCATAAGGAAGAAAACATCATAATCTTAAACTCATTTGAATAATCACTCTGACCGTACAGTGGAAATTATCCTTGGAAAGTGTAAGGTTTGTAGGCGGGGAAGTTCATAAAGATGTTCTAGCAATCATTATGACTAAAGACAATGGTGGCGTGAAGTAGAGTAGTGGTAGTGGGTAGTGAGAACTGGCTGTATTTGAGAGATAATGACAGTGTAGGCTTTGTAGGCCCTGGTGGCTGATTGGATGGTGGGAAAAAGGAGAAGGAATGTTCAGGAATTCTGACCTGAGCCCCTGAACAGGTGCTATGCCACTTACTAAAGATGGAAGGCTGACCAAGAGGCACAATGCCTATGTGCATAAGCCACTCTCTGGAAGCAAAGTATTTACATAATTAAAATACTCATAATTATTTATATGATCTCAAGATCTTTCCTACTCTACCACTAATCACATGGAGTGTATATTTTACAGTTGAAAAATTCATACTCAAAGAAATTATATGACTTGCCTAAGATTATTACATAGATCATTAAAAGGAGACCAGGACTAAAGGCAGTTCTCATACCTCTAACACTTTTGCTTCTGCCTCTCAACCCTAGAAGCTACATTAACTCACATGAGGGATAATATCTTTACCAGTAGCATCAGTGATTTCCTAAATGATGGTCTGACAACCTGAAAGAAATGCTATTGCCTTCCAGTCCATCCAGTCCACTCATCCAGCAAGGCAATTTCAATCCCCCAGAGCTTGTTATCTCACTGGCACTTTTATTTTTTAAAAAAGAACAACCTCAAAATAGATTTTCTACCATTCCCTTCAAATTATTCCACAACTGAGTTAAAAATACAAATTTATTTCAAAAGGAAACAGTTACATGGAGAAATAGATCCTCTCCAGACATTTACATGATCTAATTCTTGTGATATTTACATGACAAAAACATCAAGTATAATTCCTGACCATAAGTAAATCATGTATTATGGGCACTTTTAATATAGCTTTTCTATTTTCTGCCACTGTTTTTTTCTATATTTCTGTCTCAGCACCACAGAGGCTTTCTTGGATCAGCATTAAAGCTACTCCACTGGCAGAAATAATAAGTAATACAATCTTGTCAATCTCAGTTTGCTTCCATACATTTTTATTAAAATTTGGTATCTGCTACAAGTTATCTATATCAAAATCTAGTATAAGGGGATTCTGGGAGGATGATGACAACAGGCCTTGAATTCCAACGTGAAAGCAGAAAGAACAGCCACAATGAATAAACCATGGCAACATTTGGTGACGGACTATCCTCATGAACCTCAAAATACAAGCTGGTGAACGAGACTTGAGTATTAGCACTTAAGAAGGAAAACATACAGGAAAGATGGACTTGAGAATAGGAAAACTAGGGAGAAAAGAAGAAAATGTTAAAAACCTCTTCACTGGAGAGCAGACCAAGCTGCTTTGGGAGCAGCAGTTAAAATTGGGAGGAGCTTGGCTCAATTCAATACTGGATAAATAAAAGAAGTCCATTTGCTGGCTCTACAGTGCAGTCGGTAAGCCCTGCACGTAAGGAGCCGGTTCCACATGGCCAGTCATAATTCAAATCTCAGTCCCAGTGACTTAAAACACATGCTAGGTATGTGTGCATGCATGTCCCAAATTCTAATGGGGTGGAGAAATGGAGTGAAAAGCATTGTGGCCTGACCATGCCCCATGAGAAGGTGCTTGCTCGCTCTCTCTCTCTCTCTCTCTCTCTCTCTCTCTCTCTCTCTCTCTCTCTCTCTCTCTCTCTCTCTCTCTCTCTCTCTCTCTCTCTCTCTCTCTCTCTCTCTCTCTCTCTCTCTCTCTCTCGTAAGTGCACATGCCTAATAGAAAATTAATTAATTAATTAAATAAAAGAGTCTATGAGGAGAGTTCAAAGCGTTAATTAACAGTCTAGCCCCTAGACCATACATACTCTTGAAATTTGGCTATGGCTTCTGTTTCAGAAAGAACCCACATTCAGCAGAAACTGCAGGGAGTAGAATAAAAATCAAGCAAGTATGTGAAGCACACGTGAAGGAAATAAAAGACCCAGACAAAAGTGGGGAAGAGAGTCAGGAAGTCTCAGAAAATATATTGTCATACTTTGGAACACTACATAAAACCAAAAGAGCCCTGTTGATAGTAGTAAAGTACGATAGTATTGTTATTCTAAGATAGTCATGTGTGTGATGTGGAAAAGCCAAATAATGGCATGGGGTTAAGATGCTGGATTCTCACATAGCCAACCATGGTTTGAGTTCCGACCCCAGCCGATTAAAAATCACAACAAATAAATAGGTAAATAAATAAATGAATGTGTATGTAAAATTTTAAAAAAAAGAAGAAGAAAGAAAAGAAAAGCCAAATAAAGGCTCCTTCCAAAATTGCTGGAAAATTATTTCCCAGGAAAATGAGTAAAGATTAAATATTGAGATCAAATTTTGTACAAAGCTAGTAGAAGGCAGAGAGAGATTAAAAAGTAAGATAATATCCTGACATATCATTTTTGTAATTGCTTGGAAGACGTGCTCAGAGTAAAGACCAAAACAGTAACATTCTATTTTAGACAGACATACAGACATAATGTAAATTTTATAAGAACAGAAAATAAAATGATATAAATCAATATCTGAAAGCCTCAGAGATGAAATGACAGAGATCAGGGGGAAAAACATATAAAATTAAATAAAGATTAAACCAGAAATAAGACAAAAAGTGACTAAGCATCACAGATAATCAGAAAAGTCACTTTATGAGAAATACATGGTGAAAAGGAGGAAAGCGTTTATAAAATCAAATAGAAATGATGAAGAAGATATAATTGGAGAAAAAGTGATAAATATTTAAGATAGGTTTAAAAAAAGTTCTGACATGTAAATAAAAAGAGTCCCTGAAGATAAAAATCAAATAGCAAAAATGCTAAAATCATCATTAAAAAAACTTTCTGTAAATAAAAATATGACTCTTTATCTTAAAAGGCTCTATATATTAAATCTACATACTTGAAATCTATATACTTGAGATTATCAATTTAGAAAAACCAATATCAATATTATAGAATATGATATTAATTAGAATATCATATTCTAATTAAAGTATTGAATTTCAATGAAAAAGAAAAATATTTTTGATCTTGGGGCTAAAAGATAAAAATAGCAAATGACTTATTAAATTGTTCACAGACTTTTCAAGAGTCATGCTGTCTTACATAAAGAATAGAAGCTATTCGAGGAAAGGAAGTGTGCTCCAAGGACTTTTAGATACAAACTACGATCAACATGCAAGACTGTAGGATATACTGTTCCCATGAGTCCTTCCTGAGGAATGAAGCAGAAAATGAGCATCAGACAACCGAAACGACTGAAAATAATTAAACATATAGACTATATAGTCACTTTTAGAATTCAGAGTAAGTGAAGATTAGAAAAGAAAGAATACAGTATGGAATGCTAAAAGGTTCAGGATATGGTATAACTATAAAAATGGTGGAGAACAGGTTGATCATATGTGAAAAATATTCTAAGTGTTCTTTCTCATTGTAATGGTGATGACAGTATACATGTTGTAATTCTAAGACAGTCAGTCGTGTATGATGTGAGATTAAGTATATGAGCTGTTTAAATTTCACTATCTCCAATGCCTTTGAGACCTGGATAATACAAATAATATAGAAGAGGTTACAAGGAATCCTGTAGTCCTAAATTTGAATTGCAAATGTCAGCATGAAATAATGAGGTATTTTGTTTTCAAAAATTGTATGTTTTCTGCTCACTAAGGAGCCCAGAAGCAATGACCTACTCAGTAGTAATAAACATTCCTTGCACCCACATTGTGGTCTTCAATTGTCACTTCCCAGAGTTTCTTAAAGAAGCCTCTGGGGACCAGCAATTGGCAAAATGGTTATGTCACTGGACTCCCATGTAGTCAATCACAGTTTGAGTCCTGGACTCAGTGGTTTAAATTCATGCCAGGTACGCGTGCGTGCGTGCCCAAGCTCCCAAGAGGAGAATGGAGAAGAGATTGCGGTGTGGTTATCCTCTCTGTGGGGTGATTTCTCGCTTTCTGTCTCTTTGTCTCTCTGTCTTTCTGGTGAGCACACAGGCCCTATAGCAAAAATGTCTCCAAAAAAAGAAGCCTCTGGGGCCAGCAGGTGGCATGGTGATTGAGGAACTGGACTCCCACATGGCTGACCATGGTTCGAGTCCTGGACTTGGTGACTTACTTTCTCACTTTCCCTTTCTCCCTCTGTGTGTGTGTATCTCTCTCTGGTCAAATCAAAATAAATTAATAAATAAATAAAATAAATCATTCTTTCTAATAAATTGTTTTTAAAAATAGATAAAACAAAGAAGCTGCTGATTCTAGGCATGGGACATGATGTGTACATGATGAGCCTGGAAATGTTCTCAAATCATATACTGAGGAAGTGCTCAAACACTGCTAAGATCATGTAGGAATGACCCAAGAACCAACCTGAAGGTCACTGAGCCTTCAAAGTTTCTGACATAAGTGAGAGACGAGTAGATACCTGTAGCCACCTGATGAAGGAATACAGACCACCAAGAATCTTGCCAAAGGAATTCAGTCTTAATTTAACTGAGCCTCTGGTTCCCATTACTAGTTTATAAAAGATGGAGATCCGTGACAAAGTTCACAATGGAAATGCAATCAACCAAACCTGGATAGTAGGAAATTCTTTCGATTAAATATTAACGAGTTTTTCAGTAGATACAAGGTTAGGCAGGGGAAGAATATGAAGGAAGAAACTGCAGATTAAAGAGACTCTAAAAACATTTCAAGTAAATGCTTCAGATATAATTTTTTAATGGCAAGACTATACTTTATTTCTATATTTTCTAGAGATTCACACTTGGGTGATAACCTATAAAGAAACAAAGGGATTAGGAGCTGGGACAAATCTATTTTTCTTTCTTTCTTTTTTTTTGGAGAGATATTTGCTATAGGATGTGTGCGCTCTTCAGAGAGACAGACAGACAGAGAGAAATCACCTACCAGAAGTGATGGCCATGCCACAATCCCTTCTCCTCCATTCTCCTCTTAGGATCTTGGGCACACACGCCACAAATGCCTGGTGTGAGTTTAAGCCACCAGGTCCAAGACTCAAACCATAGCTGACTATGTGGGAGTCCATTGACGTAATCATTACACCATCTCCTGGTGCCCAATTCTATTTTTTTTAACAGAAAATTTATTTAAACGATGTTTAGTTTTATTTTCTTCCATGAAAACTTATCAAGAGAAGCAACATGCATTGATATTTAATATTGTAAAACCTTTAAATATATAAAGAAAAAAGTAAAGGAATGGCATGTAGTCTTGAATTTTTTCTAAATATTAAGCCCATGACATTGGAAAATTTTTAAAGTTTTAATTTTTAAATTTTAAAATTAAATTTTAATTAGAAAATAAGAAATTTAATACAATCAATCTCTTCTTTATCACTAGAAAATATATATCAAAATTCTGTAGAGAAATAAAACTAATATCAAGCTTTTAGCAAAAATAACATGAGATTATAGTTACTTAAGTTGATGTTCAAACTGGATCTATTTCAAGTATAAATTTATTTTTAATTATCACATGAGATCCTCCCAGTAACTTCCATCATGGTTATTTAATTGCCTTCTATATTTTTCCCCTCCTTTATTCTTCCTCTTTAGACCTCTGGTTTCATTTTCCTTTAAATACAAAATCTATTTCCTAAATATGACTACTGTATTAGATCTTTTTTTATAGGAGAGCTATTTTGAACTGTTACATTTACTTTCCAAAATCATTACTCTTTTTTGGACAGAGAGCTCTAGAATAGCACAAATATCTAAGAAGCAATTATCCCTTACTTTTTCCCTGAGAATTCAAAGCCATTTTACCTTACGCCCTAGATAGACCCAGATAATATCTTTCTGATCAGTACTATTTTGCTGTTTCTGGCATTGTTTGTTACTAAGTCTGGTGAACTTGTACCATTCCTCTTAGAAACTGCTTGGCAAATTCCAAAAATACAATAATATCTTTAAATTTGTCATCGCAGTTTTTCTAGTCCTGAGTGTTAATTTTTCCAGCAAGAGATTTTTTTTCAGACCTTTGTGTTTTTGATCATAGAATATCAACCCATGCAGAACTTAGTAAATAGTGATCATTCAGAAAAGGCAGTAAATTTACAAACTTTGTAATTAGTAGCATTAAATGAAAGCTAACTGTGAAAACTTTAGATAAATCTGGAGCTTAGAAATATACAAATGGTACATATGTAAATAATACATTTATTTTACCGCTCGTATCACATAAACACCAGGTTATGGGGGGGGCACTCAATTATGTACAACAATAACACATTGAATGCAAAAATCACAACTTCATGAAATTACAACACTGAGAACAGCAGCAGAGAAAAAAAGGACACAGGTAACTTTTAAATGCTTAAGTCAGGAAAATTTGGGGAATATTTTATTTAGATAGTCTCAAATGTGTATAAAACTGAGATTGCTAGTTCAGGGTCTATAGTCATGGAAAGAAAAGAAAAGGAAAGAAAAATTTTAGCTGACTTATAAAACCATGAAGAAATGAAATAAAATTAATGTTTGGTGTTATTTATGAGCATGAATGAATTTCCCAGGGAGCCATGAACAATGACCATAATAAGGCTAATGTACATATCCTACAAATGGTGGTAATCTAGGACTCCTGACAGAGGTCACGGCATGAGAAAAATCAAGTGTTTACAGTCAGGCCTTTTTTAAATTTTCAGTTCCACCAAGTGCTATCCCATTTCACTAATCTTGTTCATGTCTCTCTTCACGTCTAGTTTAGTCTATACTTCATAGGACCATGTGTAAAAGACATGAAAGTGCCCAACGGTATAGAATATATAGCCAATACAAAGCAAATGTCAATCTCCAGTCATCATCTTACTAATTGGCACTTTTGTTATCCCATAATGCTAAATCGCCATGGATCATTTAAATATGAGAAGCCTACTTCAGAAGTAGGGAAATGATAAGAGAGTGTACGGAGGGGCCAGCAGATGGTGTAATGGTTAAGGCACTGGATTCCAATGTGGCCAACTGTAGTTCAAATCCCAGACCCAGCAGCTTGAAACTCATGCCGGCATGTGTCCAAAATCGAGAGAGGAGAATGGAGAAGAAATGGCGGCCTGGTCGTCCCTCCTGAGGGGTGATTCCTCACTTTCTGTCTCTTTAGCAAATGCACAGCCCTATAGCAAAAAAGTCTCTCTATAAAAGAGAGAAAGAGAGAGAGAGAACAGAAGGGACCAGTAGGTGGTGTAGTGGTTAAGGCCTGGACTACCACATGGCTGACCTCAGTTTGAGTATGGGACCAGCGGATTAAAAATCACACCAGACACATATGTGCTTGCATGCCCCAAATCCCAGGAGAATGGAAGAAAAGTGATTGTGGCATAGCCATCCTCCATGGGGGGGGTGAGGGTGGATGGTGATTTCTCACTTTTCCTCTTTCTGTCTCTGTCTTTACACCCTATGACATTAAAAAAAAAAAAAAAAAAAGAGCGAGAGAGTGAGAAAGAGAGTGTATCAAGTGTTTAAAATGGAAACTTAGGAAGAAGAAGGTTGAAAAATGAAAGAGAGGCTTGTTTCAGTGTCCAAATTTCAGAGTTGAAGCTTAAAAAGCTTTCTTAAAATATTCTCTATCTTCTTTCCCCTTCTCCAAACCATAATTGGTGTCTGTTTTAGAATTTTTTTTTTTTTCTATTTGCTATAGGGTGTATTCTCTCTAGGCCAAGATGACTGCCCTGGTGAAATCTTTCCAAGCATTTAAGGAACAGTTATTCAAACTTTACAAAAACCTCTAGAATATGGAGAAAAGGTAAACATCCCCTAACTTCTTTATGAAGCAGTTATAATATTGACACCAAAAACTAACAAAGAAATTGTAAAGAAAAAATAGTCAAGCCTAAACTTACCCATGAACATAAACACAAAAATGCTCTCCAAAAATGTTAGCAAACCAAATTTAACAAACATAAAATAAAGATGCTAATTAAATGAATTGTCCCAGGAAATTAAATTTATTCTAACAATTGAAGATCAATTCATATAGTTTACCACACTTTAACAAAATGAAGAATAAGGATGTGATCTCAGCAGATGATGGAAATAATAGAATTTGAAACAAAAAATCTATAAAATTTGATATTCATTTGCAATGATTGAAAATAACTAACAAAGAACTTCCTTAAGATTTTTTTAATGTCAAAATTATCTATTACAAAATATTAGATAAATTGAACTGGGTTAATGAATATTAGATCCATACAAAATTTCTTTTTTTTCCCCTAGAATACAGCATGAAAGACATATGAACTAGTGCCACTCACAATGCCATCAATAAATATCCTCCAGGTCCCTTTGTTCCTATTTTCAGAGTAAGAGAAAGCTTAACAACTCCCAGAAGAAATAAATAGAAGGAGGTGAGAGTGGAATGGGAGATGGCAGGAAAGGCTAGAGGTGGGAGTGGGAGGTAGTTTGGAGGCCTTTGATGAAAAGTGCCGCAGACTACAAAACCAAACCTGAGGAGAGAGGTACAGCAAAGATGGCCGCAGTCATGGCAATGTTTCCACTGACATTTTAGGTTCTATTTCAAATCCTTAAAATAAAAATGAATACGAGTTTAGAAAATCTATGTGCAAGGTTAAAGTTATACACAGCTGCATATTCTACAAAATCCTACATATCATAAAATTATACTGAGAGGACCTTTCTAAATAAAATTTGGATTATTTAGCTATAATTTAGATATAATAAAATGGATGGTTCTTTTGTACCTGTGTTTGTAGGGGTGTGTGTGTGTGTGTGTGTGTGTGTGTTTAATTTGCCAGAGGGCATATGCTCTTACAAGAGAGAGAGGAGGAAAATGAGAAAGCATTCCCATATGGGACAGTCATACCACAATCTCTTCTCCTTCATTTCATCCTCTTTCTGGGACATGGGGCATGCACACACACTGGGTTTTTCAAGCTGCCAGGTATGGGACTCGAACCCCATAGTCACCTATGTGGTGTCCAATCCCCTTAACAACCATGCCACCATGCCACTAGCTGGTACTTTATTTGAATTTTGACAGACATATTCAGTCCTGTAACCACCATCACAATATAGAGAATATTGCCATGCCCCCCCCCCAAAGTTCCATTGTGCTCATTTGCCCTCAATTCTGCTCTATCCTCCTCACGCATAGCCTTAGCCAAGATTAAGCTTCATGTTCTTAAAGTCTGGGGTTGATCTTTTTTTTTTTTTTTTTTTTTTTTTTTAAACAGAATGGAATTGGCCCTTTTGCTTTCAGAAGGATCTTTTAAAATAGAGTTTTTTTTTTTTTTTTTTTTTTTTTTTTTTTTTTTAAACAGAATGGAATGTGCCCTTTTGCTTTCAGAAGGATCTTTTAAAATAACATAGAAATTTCTAAAATACTTCATAATACTTCAAAAAGCTGATGCACAGTGTAGTTATATGTAAGCAGATAAAATATAGCAGTGATAAAAATACACAAAATTAATTTTTTAAGAAAGATTTTTGCTATAGGGCACATGTGCTCATCAGAGAGACAGAGAGAACTCACTCCTCAGGGGGCATGACCAAGCTGCAATTCCTTCTTCTCCGTTCTCCTCTTGGGATCTTGGGCACACATGCACATGTACCTGGTGTGAATTTTAAGCCGCCAGATCTGGGACTCAAACCATGGTGAACTACGTGGGAGCCACTGATGTAATCATTACATCATATGCTGATCCCACACAAAATTAATTTAAAAGATTCTTATATAGTCTTTTCTATGTGCCATATGTTTTTCTAGAAACTTTAACATAGATTAATTCATTTCATTTTCAACTATTATAAATGCTTTCACATACAATAGCTCATTTAATTCAACAAAACTAGATGGAAATTATTATAATCCTCATTCCAAGAGTAAGGAATTTAGGGCTCAGAAAAAATAATTTGCCTAAGGTCACATATATGGTGGCAGAACCAGGATTCAAAGCCAGGCAAATTGAATCTGTATCTACACACCCAAGAAAAAAAACAGCATGGAGAGACCACAGCCACCTGGACTGGAGGCTGCCCTAGTTGTGCAGCTGTGCATGTCTGCTAACAACGCAGACCCATCAAATCACTGCACACTGCCTGTGGAAAGGAACTTATACCTCATCCTGTCAAATTCTCTCACTTTATCACCAGGAAAACAGGCACCCTGGGAAAACAAAAAATTGCCCAGATAACTAGACTAATTTATGACTCATTTGGCAATAAAAGAGAGGCATTCTCTCCCACATCATTTCAAAATACCCCCGATCACCTTGAATTAAATAGCCCATGCCAGTAGTCTATTAGGCACAGCACTCTCTCCTGATTGAGCGCCTTCATTCTCACAGACTCCCTCAGAATGAAGATACATGAGACACCTTACACATAGGTTATGATGCTTTATCCCATGTGACCTTGCTAGTTCAGCTACTTGCTCCCCCCAAAGGCCTATAAAACATCTTTACTGAGAGCTGTATCCTAGAGAACTACTCTCTACCAAAGAAAGACTAGACTATCCAATCAAAACATTGAACTCCCCAGGGGACTTAAAGTGTGAGATATTGATGCAGGCAACAGGCATCAACTGGCATAACAGCAGAGGGTCCCTGAGAGTCAACACAACAAGAAGTCATGAAGCACCAGATTTCATAAGTAAGCTGAGTACTTGAGAATTAAAGTGAGAACTCATATCAAAATAAGATCAAGTAGGAATATGGAGGCAAGGTTGGAGGAATCAAGTCACTAGCCCTAGATCGTTCCAAGGTCAACAAAGTGGCTTTTATGCTACTAGGCCAGAATATTCAAAGTATAGAACCTCAGTCAGGCCAGCAAGAGCAGAATCACCCAGGTACTGGTTAGAAATGCAGATTTTTCAGGGCTCACCCAGACTTACTAAATCTGAGATGAGGAGGTACTCCTCAGACTGCTCTTTTCATGAGTACTCCAGGGATTCTCGTATATCATATATTAGGTCTATGATTACATCCTGGACAGTGGTCTGACTGACCTTCCATTTCCATGGCAATGCTCAGATTTCTGCACAGGTGGTTCCTCTTCTTTCCCCTTGAATTCTTCAGAATAAAATTCTACATCCTAGGGTAGCCTTCTAGTTTCTGTTGATTGTAATAATCTATTTAACACCAACTCCTAGTGTTAGAGAACTGTAGATCATCAATTTTAATAAATTGTTCACACTTCATTTATTCCAATTATGCTTCTCTTTTGCATCTTAATTCTTTCCTCACTGATGAAATAAATCAGTTGCTACTTATTAACCACTTACCATGGGCTAACAATACCTAGCTGTAAACATACAGAAATCACTGCTCTTGTGGAACATTGGTTGGTGGTAAGGGAAAATTAATTTTAAAAAATAATAATAAATAAAATATAAAACATGTCATGGTAAGTGTTATGAGCAAAAAAAGCAGGGAAGGTGGCAGGAAGTGCAATGTGGGGTTTTGCTTTTTAAATAGGGCAGTCAGGAAAGCATCTCTGCTAAGGAGACCTTTGACCCACTACCCCAAGGACACATGAGAGGAAGACTTGAGGTTCCCTGGGGA
>NW_006159754.1:5290616-5290961 GCF_000334495.1 Tupaia belangeri chinensis | reverse complement strand
TTGGAGTATTTATAGAAATAGCAAAGTGGCTAGTGTTGCTGTAACTGCGGGGATGTCGGGAAGAGCAGTAGGCATGAGGCAGACAGGAGGCTAGGCGGTATAAGACTTTACAAGTAGTTGTAAAGATTTGGGGGGTAAGTCATTAATTTTCCAAGGCATGGTTATCTTTCTCCAATCACAACAACTTTAGGATTTTTTTTAAAGAATCATTTTATTTCATTTTATTTTATTTTTTATTTATTTATATTTTTTTTTGGAGAGGTTTTCGCTATAGGGCGCGTGCGCTCGCCAGACAGACAGAGACATAGAGACAGAAAGCGAGAAATCACCCCCCAGAGGGGATGG
>NW_006159754.1:5261718-5288580 GCF_000334495.1 Tupaia belangeri chinensis | reverse complement strand
TTGCTGTAACTGCGGGGATGTCGGGAAGAGCAGTAGGCATGAGGCAGACAGGAGGCTAGGCGGTATAAGACTTTACAAGTAGTTGTAAAGATTTGGGGGGTAAGTCATTAATTTTCCAAGGCATGGTTATCTTTCTCCAATCACAACAACTTTAGGATTTTTTTTAAAGAATCATTTTATTTCATTTTATTTTATTTTTTATTTATTTATATTTTTTTTTGGAGAGGTTTTCGCTATAGGGCGCGTGCGCTCGCCAGACAGACAGAGACATAGAGACAGAAAGCGAGAAATCACCCCCCAGAGGGGATGGTCACGCCGCAATCCCTTCTCCTCCACTCTCCTCTCGGGATCTTGGGCACGCACGCACACATGCCCGGCGTGAGATTTAAGCCACCGGGTTCGAGACACGAACCGCGGTCGACTACGTGGGAGTCCAGCGACATAGCCATTACGCTAACTGCTGGTTCCCTCCCCATTTTATTTTTTATCATTATTTTTTATTTGATTAGAGAGATGGTAGGTGGGCAGGAGGGAGAAAATAAGTCTCTGGGTCCAGGTCTTGAACCGTGATCAGCCATGTGAAAGTCCACACCTTAAACACCATGACACCTGTCAGCCCCAACTTTAGAAATCTTTATTTCAGAGAAATAAATTGTCTAGCCTTTAACCAACCTGTGAAGTACAATAGTGTCATTTGTGAATGCCAGGCTAACCTTATAGGTTTATACTCATAATTCTAGGCTGGCCTGGAGAGAGGAATACAAAACATTGTTCTGAGTTATCTTAATTAACAGGGATAATAAAAATAAATAAATAAATAAATAAATAAATAAATAAATATCCATTCTGTTTCTCTAGAGGTAGATAGATTCTGTGCAGCATTTTGAGTAAAAAGACTTTATTTCAGGTGAAAATGACTTCACAGTGAAAGTAATTCTCTTTGGGATAGAATTTATCATTGGGTTTGGAGGATGTGTGAGATACTTTCAGAAGACCCTTTGTAGCCAAGTATATAGAGAGTTATAGGGAAAATGTTCAGCTTGATGCAGCTCTGAGGCATAAGTTCACTTGAGCAGACACGCCTGGAGATAGGAGTGACTGTAGCAAGCACACTTCTCTCATTGCGTGGTGTTCCAGACTACTGGAGTCAGCAGTGGACACCACGGACAGCAGTCTCTGCCATGTGGAGAGTGGGGTGTTCCAAAAAGGATACTAGGGCAAGGAGTGATTGGTAGAGGTTGGGGACTTCTACTTTAGATTGTTTGGTGAGGGAAGCACACTCTTAGGAAATAAAATTTAAGTTGAAGCCTAAATGATAAGAAGAAGCCAGTCTTGCAAAGATTTGGGATCAATAACAATTCATAATGGGCCAGCAGGTGGCATGGTGGTTAAGGTGCTAGATTCCTACATGGCTGGCCACAGTTCAAGTCCCAGACCTAGCAGCTTGAAAATCACTCCCGGCATGTATGCTTGTGTGCCCAAAATCTCCTGAGAGGGCAATGTAGGAGACGGGATTGCAATGTAGCCACCCTCCCAGAGGGTGATTTCCCACTTTGCCTCTCTGTATCTTTCTGTATATCTCCAGCAAGCGTATGTACCTGATGGCAAAAGCCTTAAAAAAAAAAAGGTTTGTGGTCCATAGTAACACTTCATATTTATATTGCAATCTGTGATTTTTCTTTCCATTCACATTGACTTTGGTTATCCTCATAGTAATACTGTGGAAAATGTACAGGTGATGTTAGATAAATTAGGTTTCAGAGGTTTAAAGGCTTTCGAAACAGGGTTTATAGATGGGCCCTTTGCAGGCATTACTTCCTGACCTAGTTTTTGCTATTGTGATTCCAAAGATGTTCACTCATTCCTGGTAGCTTAAGCGGGAGAGCGCTGCTGTGTGGTGGCTGAAACCACGTGGGAGACCTAGGTTTGATTCCAGCTCAACCTAAACAGCCCTGGCATGTTGGCATACACCTGTTGTCCCAGCTCATAGAGGTCTGCAGCAGAAGTATGAGGCAGGACGAGACCTTGTCAAAAATACTATGTCTCTCTGTCTTCCCCTCCCCATTCCACTTTCTCTCTCCTTGCTCTCTCTCTGTGGGGAGGAGGCCGTAGAAACATCAATGTCACACACAGGAACAAAAATAAGAAAATACTGTATTTAGGCTTCAGTGATTTATAAAAGATAATTCAACTCTAATTTTGAACTACAGGTTTCAATTGCTTTTTCTTTCATTTGAGAGTTTTAATCATCGGGATTGCAGTTTATAGTACTTTCTTATGTTAATTATGTATTTATATATCCCTCTAATTCAACAGGAATGAATACTGAAAAATTATTTCCAGACCCAGCAGATGACATAGTGGTTAAGGTGCTGGACTCCCACATGGATAACCATGGTCAGAGTCCCAGACAAGGTGGCTTGAAAATCATGCCAGGTACATGTGTGTGCATGCTCAAAATCCCAGCAGGAGAATGGGGGGGGAAAGGGATTATGGTGTGGCTATCTCCTGGAGAACAATGTTTCACTTTTCCTCTCTCTGTGCCCTCTGTCCATCTCTGGCAAGTGCATGCATCTTATGGCATAAATAAATAAATAAATAAATAAATAAATAAATAAATAAATATAAAAATTACTTCCTCAATGATGAAGGAGTTAATAGGACTTACTTAAGGTATTTTGAATTTATGCATTTCTCATATGCATGGTCTTTCAGAATAAATCTATATGTAATTTCCAAAATTTAGAATTACCTAGAGCAAAGATAGATGTTAACCAAATGAGATCATTAAAAGAGTTTTGAAATATGCAAATACAAACTGTTATACTCTATTATTGATATTTCTATGCAGAGCCATGTAAATATAAGTTTCTCTTTAATTTTTTTTTTTGGGGGGGATCTTTGATATAGGACATATGTGCTTGCTGGAGAGACAGAGAGACAGAAAGTGAGAAATCACCCTCTAAAGAGGCTGGCCACACCACAATCCCTTCTCCTCCATTCTTCTCTTGGGATTTTGGGCATGCACACATACACTCTCAGGGTGAGTTTTAATCTGCCGAGTCCAGGACTCGAACCAAGGCCAACTAAGTGGGAATCCAGTGAGGTAACCATTATGTCATCTACAGGTGCCAGTTTTTCTTTAATTTTTAAAGGCCTAAGCTAGAGGCACACTATCTTTCTCTCAGTATTACTTTATTCTCTAGCTGCCTGAAAACATCAAGTATATAAATAACAAATTTTTTCTTTCCTAGCTATTCTAGAATTGGGTTGTTCTCTTTTTTATTTTGCAATGATATATTTTGGGGAACATGTTTAAGAAATATTCTTGTCATCTTTTCACAAAGTGCAAAATTCCTTCTTTGTCTCAGACTACAATAATATGCTCAGCTACTATTCACAACAATTATGTGAGAAATATTTTTTAAAGGTACTGAAACACACTATTTTGAAAGTATAGGATGGAATGTTTTCCAATGTAATATTAAAGTCAATTTTATTGGATTAGGACAACTGAAGCCTTTCTGCCCAAACTTCGCAGCCCCCTACTTCCCCGCCCCGTCCAGATTTAGCCAGGTACAGCATCCTTTATATTCTCTCTGTCGCTTTCTGTCTCTGATTATTTTTTTAAACTTAGCTCTCTAATGCTCTTTTATCTTGCGAATTCGTACCTTCCTCCCTCCCCCATAGGACTAGTCAATCACCTGCCATCTACATTTGATTCTGAGTTATCGTTTTCTCGCAGCAAGGTTTTCATTTTTTGCTTTAAAAAACAAAAACAAAACCTTTTTTTTCTTTTCTAAATTTTTTTTTGTCTTGTTTTTCTGGATTTTTTTTCCCTTTGTTTTCTTTTCCTTTTACCTTTCTCACTTTTCTGCTCAGCTTTCACACAATGAATTTCTAGACAGGTCTAGGTGCACAATAGCCGAATATCTGAATACTTTCAAGGTCAGATTAATCCTCAATTTCCATGGAATCTGCTGCACAAAGGGAAGAAAATGGTACTGCTTAGAGACTGCAGATCACGTTCTCCTACGTGCCTCTGAATGCTCAGATTTAACTTCAAAAACGAGGTAAAATATACAATCCATCTGATTACCCGAAACCACCACAGAGGCACTAGAAATATGAGAAATCAGGAAAATCTCTCTCTTCTCCAAGGAAAAAGAATAATTTCTCATCCTCTACAGACAGTACAGTTGAACTCTGCAGAAATATCAGATAAAGAATTTAGAATATTCATAGTGACAAAGCAAACAGAGATGCAAGAGAAGAGAGACAATGAACTCCAGAAGATGCAGGAGATAAGAGACAATGAATTCCAGGAGGTGAGAAAGTTTTGTTAAAGAATTGTTAGAGATGAAGGCTGTAATACAGGAAGTCAAAATATACTATTAAACATACTTTAAAACATAGTATTAGAACATACTTTAAAACATACTACTAAACATAATATTAAACATACTTTCCCTTGAAAGTATTAAAAGCAGATTAGATCATGCAGAAGACTGAATCTCGGATGTAGAAGCTAGAACCTCTGACCTAGAAAAATTCAGCAAAAAGACTGAGAAAATAATCCAAAAAATGAAAGTAATATACAAGTAATACCAGAAACCATTAAATGCCCAAATGTCTGGATAATCAGTATCCCAGAAGGTGAAGAAACTAATAAGGGTATTGATACATCCATCTCATGAAATACTGGAAGAAAACTTTCCAAACCTAGAGAGGCATTCAAATATCCAGACCCAAGAAATACACAGGACCCCACATAGAATCAACCCAAAAAGATCTTCTCCAAGGCACATCATAGTGAGATTGATGAAAACCAAAACCAAAACCACAGACAGAGACAAGTTACTAAAATTGGTAAGAGAGAAACAAAGGATATCCCATCAGGCTAGCATTGGACCTCTCATCAGAAACAATGCAAACAAGGAAAGATTGGGAAAATATATTCAAAGTGTTGAGTTAAAAACAATTTCAACCAAGAATACTATACCCAGCAAGATTCCTTCATATGGGAAGAAAATATAAAAACATTCTCAGATAAACAAAAGCAGAAGGAATTTACCAACGCTAGATCAGTTCTCCAAGAAGTGCTGAAGGCTGTGTGATACCAGAAAAGCTAAAGCCAGACACACAGAAATATGAGTACAAAAAGCAACCAAGAAAATGGCCGACTTAATGGAAGGGACAAGTCTGAAAAGATCAATAACACTGAATGTTAACTTCCAGAACTTAAATTGAAAGATCAGACCACAGTAACATGGTAAATTCAATAGAAGAGAGATTAAGTACATGAGACTGAACTGGGAAAATAGAATTTGATGACTTTTGACTAAAACATTACTGATTTTCTTCTATGCTTTATTTTCTGGATAAAAGGATTTTTGTCTTCTATTGAACTATTGATAGGTTGGTTCATCTACCAACTGTTTAAACTGAATCCTAACCATTTTCCTGGGTTTAAGTCTTATGCAAATTTCTCTTAACATTTCTCATTTTGATTTATTAAAACTAAAACTGCTTTTCTTGAATTAAAAGAATGCATTAAAAAATACCTATTTAATGACTGCACTAAGCTATATAGCCCCTGCTAGGTGCTGCTTTATAGTATGTTCATGCTATTATTCACTGAGATTTATACCTAAAGTTAAACATGTGTTCATGGATATGTGTATATGAGCTGCACTTGCTATTGAAAGTATTTAGATTAATTGAGATATTTAGTGAATCAATAAAATGTGAAAAAAGAGGGCCATGGAAAGCAACTGTAGATACAAGAGATAGTGTGGAAGAAAGGTGGGAAATGGCAGAGGGTGAAAAGTACCATGGGGAAGAATCAACAGGGAAGAGAAAAAGAAACAAAATATGTAAGAAACAAGAACTAGAAGATTATTTGTTGATAATAACACATATGGTAATAACCTTGATTGAGCCAATATCAATATACAGTGTATTCTGGATAGAAAATCTCATTTTGTATACTGTAATGTTGTAAGTGAATGAATGTAAAAAAATAATTTTTTTAAAAGTTGATTTTACTGCAGTAATCTGTATCAGCACATAATAAGCCAATACACATCATTTAAGCTTTTTGAGAGTAACTCCTAGCCAATGACTTTGAATCGGAACACAAGGTAGGAAGATAGAGGAATAATGGCAAACATTGTGCCAAAATCAAACAGTAGATGCAGGTTGTGATTATAATAGTGTTATAATTAAAAGCAGTATTTACTAGCAGTTACAATGTGCCAAGTGCCAGGCTTACGACTTTACTTACACTACTTATCTAACAGCCCTATAAAATAGGAACTACCAGAATTACTATATCCATTTTATAGATGAAGCCGACTTGTAAAAAATTAGTCACCCCAAATCACATATTATTGAGAAGCTTGGATACTATCCAGAGGAGTCTGACTCTGGAACTATTCTATATAATAATCTTACAGTAATTTTAAATACACACACACACACACACACACACACAACACACTGTATATTTATATACTAGTACACCATTGTTCAATTATTACCCCACAAAATGTGAGTACAGGATAAATGATAACTCATATCAATAAGATTCCATAGTCAAATAACCTTAAAAAGTCATACATATTAAATATCCTTCTTACTCTTCTTGCTAGTTAATAGTACACATTACTATATAAAAACAAAGAGCATTTCCATAGAAAATAAATTTGTTTAACTAGCATTTTCTAAAATATCTATGAATGTGTGTGTGTGTGTGTGTGTGTGTGTGTGTGTGTGTGGTAATACTTCATGAAATCCAAAGGGTACAGATTGGAAAAACACAACAGTAGGTTTTGGGCTTTTTTAAACCAATATCCAGGTATACTCGCATAGACTAAGGACAAGAACTCAAATACACATGAATGTGGTTCCAAGTTTGCTGTTAAGAAAAAGAAAAAAAATTACATAAAAACTCCAACAATTTTTCATCCACAGACTTTATCTCTCTGTCATCATTTCTCACTCACTATGTACAATTTATCTGAAAATGTAATATTCTACAAGTTGTCTTTAAAATTGGTAAAAATGGGACAAACGTATTGTTACACAATGTTAGCTTAATTTTCAAAGAGCATGCTCAATTTAGAGGTGGTATACTCCTGAAAATTAAGTAAATGAGTCTAGTTGTTAATTTAGAAGATTATAGTGGAATTTCCTGATTTTTAGACCCTGCTTTATTTCATATCGATTTATTCTAACCTGGGAATTGCTGCTAATGGAAAAAAAAGAAGAAGACGACGACGACAAAAACAATTTTATGATAGCAAAATCTTTCTTCAGTTCACAGAATGAGTTTCACTTCGCATTAGACAATTGTTTGTTAAGTAAGGTATTTAAAAAAAAAAAATAGTTGACCCTACTGTGAAGAGTGCTATTTAGGGAAAAAACACAGAATTAGTAGGATGGTTACTAGGGACAGCCAATACCTCACTAGCTTAGTGATTCTGTTTCTTCCCTGTTGCCTTGTAATCACCCTTCCTTTCTCTCCACTTTTACCTAAGCCTTTACCACTCTGCCCAACTTCAGAGGAAGTTTCTGTGCCTCCACTCCCTGCCTTCCTTCCCAATGCATCTACTCTGTCTCCATGAGGAGTATCTTCCTAGAATATCACTTCAATTATGAGCTTTGGGGCTCTGTGGTCTCAAATCAACATCTTTCAAAGTGAACTTTACAAAATATGAGTTCCTCAAAATGTACTAACTATTCCAAAGGGTAAGATTCCAGTCAAAGAAGCTTGAATTACCCTGAACTAAATAATGTTAAACTGATTTCCTTACCATAAATATCTGCACTTTTAATCTATAAAAGGAGGGCATATATTCAGAGCAGAGTTTCTGAAACATGTTTGACTATGGAAACCTTCTATTAAAGAGCATAATTTAGCCCTAGAATTTCTTGTAAGACATTTGGAGAATTGCTTACTCTGAATAAGAAAAGCAAGCTGTTATGCCTGTTTTTGAGGTCATTATTGTTTGGTTATAGTCACTCAGTCCAACCTCATTTCTCACCTTCTTATGAATGAACCCAATGTCAAACCTGTTTTCTCATCCTCCTCCATGTGTTATACTTGTTAGGGCACCATTCACTAAATATTAATTGAGCATTTACTATGAGTTATGCACGCTAAAACACAATTCCTGCCTTCAAGTCAGGGGGACAGACAAACGGACAGAATTAGCACCTGCACATAAGTGCTCTGATAGAAGGTGATAGTGGGTACAATTGCAGGCACAGCAAACATCTGGCTCAATATTGAGAAATATTCCCCAAAAATGTATCATCAGAAATTAATGAAATGAGGAAGTAACCAAGATGGAATAACTGGAAAATTGTTCCAGCCAAAGGGCATGTAGAAGAATTGAGAAAGACCATGTAGGCTTTGGGTACCAGCAAGTTGATCACATGGCAGAAGAGGACCTTTGGAGGTACAGCAGAGAGGTTGGACAGGTAGGCTGAAGACAAATGTTGCTAGTCCTTATATAGAATTCTAAAATATCTGGATTTTTTCCCCTGTAATATACACCAGGGATTGACAAATTTTTTTCTGCAGAGGATAGTATAATAAACATGATATATTTTTAGGGACATGTGGTTTCTGTCCCAACTATTTAATGTTATCATTAGAGTGTGAAAGTAGTGACAGACAATCAGGGAACAGGGTGTGTCTGTGTTCCAGCAAAACTTTATTTAAAAACAAATAGGCTAGATTTGACTCATGGGTTATCATTTGTCCCACTCCTCTAGTGAAAGTAAAACTTTTTGTTTTCAAAATTTCATCTGAGGTCCAGAAACAGTAGCAACAGCAGTGAATGTATTAGAAATGCAGCACCTTAGCCTCCACTGAAGACTCACCGAATCGGAATCGGCAGTTAACAAGGTCATTTTCATTGTATGTACACATTCAAGAGTGAGGAGTACAACTGGAAAACATTGAAGGGTTTTACGTATGGGCATGACAGTATCACCTCTATTCCAGCTGCATTGTGAATGTTTCTGAGTGTTCCCCATTCAGTGTTTTCTATATCTTACCACTCTTGACATTGCCTATCACCTCTATTCCAGCTGCATTGTGAATGTTTCTGAGCGTTCTCCATCCAGTGTTTTCTATATCTTACCACTCTTGACATTGTCTAAGCCCTGACTTGAATCTCACCAATGAAACCGTGACACCAACGCAAAATCATTACTTTGTCTGATCTCTTAGAGCACAAAAGCATGTTTTATCACTTAATTTTTTTCCCTGACATCTCAAGGATTGGAATCATCCACAAATCTTTTATATTTCCCACAAAACCTAACAATACAATATGTGGAGTAAATAATGTATTTCTAATGAATCTGCCAGTTAAGTTATTGACCTTGGTAATTTAGACTGAGACTACGGGGTTTTGCATGGAGATGCTGGGATTGCCTTAGGCGGACATAGTATTATATCCCACAGAAACCAATTAATGTTGGGCTGGGAAATTCGCTAAAAAGTATACCTCTAAGCCACAAGTTCTCTTGACTACGAGAGGTCTGGGTCAGAAGAACTGCATGACCCAGGACAAGCTCATCTAAAATTTGAAGGGAAAGTAAAAAAATATTCTGAGCAAGAGCATCATCTTTGATATTTTCTCAACTCTTCCAAGTTCTGATCTTCATAAATATCCATCAAAACTTTGTTTTAGCATATCAAGAAGCCTGCATAGTTTCGAATCAAGGTCCAAAAGTGTATACCTATGCTGAGATCGCCTGAGACATTTGAGGAATTTACTATGCTCTTGTTAACAGGAAGAGAATGTATCCAGCCTGCCAGGTCAGCTCAGTTCATTCCTGGATGGGGACCTAAATTAACCCTAGAGGCCTCATTCAGAGCCTTGGGTCACCCTGCATAAGAACGAACATGAGCTATGAGTGGAGCCAGCAGGTGGCGTGGTGATTAAGGCATTGGACTTCTACATGGCTCAAGTCTTGGACCTGGCAGCTTGAAAATCACACTAGGTGTGTGTGCATGTGTGCCCAAAATTCCAGGGAAAGAATGAAGGAGACAGGATTGAGGGATGATCCCCCCCTCCCCGGAAATTCCAGGAAAAGAATGGAAACAGGATTGAGAAATGACCTTCCCCCTGAGGGGGTATTTCTCAGTTTCCCTCGCTCTATCTCTCTGTCTCTCTCTGGTGAATACATGCACTCTACGGCAAAATCCTAGAAAACAAAAGGACATGAGCTTTTTGTTCTACAAGAAAATCTCTAGACCAGGAATATCGAAGATATGAGGTATTTATTGGCGTTCTGTCTCCGAAGAGAACTATGTTTGGGGTAATTTACCAGATTCTAGCTGGAAGGGCCAGGAATGGGACAAAACAAGCTGGTCCATGAGCTGTAGAGCATACAACCAAGGAAAGGAGAACTGAAAGAGAGACAGTGGAGGGCAAAACCAGGGTAAGGCTGAAAGACTGGCCAATGCAAATGATCTCCAAAATAAATAAATACAAATCATTTAGTAGAGACAACAGTGTAAAATTATGTGCTGAAAATGATGTGTAAGGTAATATCTTTGACTGGACTGGTATGCAGTGTATTCATGCTGAGAAACCAGAACCAGCTAAGCAGAGCAAGCAAAAAAACAAGGGAAGCTGGAAAGCAGAGTCACAGTCCCATTGGTGTGAAAATGTTCAGCTCATAGGTTAATGATTAAAGGAGTTAGGTCTCAAATGGAAGACCATGATTCAAATCCTGGCCCAAGTAACTTGAAAAACACAAAGAACGCATGTATATGTATGTCCCAAATTCCAATAGGATGGAGAAATGGAAGAGAAGAGATTGCCGTGTGACTGGCCCACTGTGGGGGAGGTGGGGAAAGGAAGAGGGATGCTTTCTCCCTCTCTCTTTCTTTCTCTGCTTCTCTCTGGCAAATGCATGCCTTATCTGGCAATTAAAGAAAGGGAGAGAACATAACAGTGGAACTTTATGGGGTGCCAGAGATCTTTCCCACGGGAAGAAACTGTTACAAACAATGAGTTTGATCTAAATTGAATGTATTATTCATTATGTAGCTTTATAGGACAGAAGGCAGAAAAAAAGGCAATCTGTTTACTCCATAGTTAGCTCTACATCATGGACATCATAATTTTTTTAATCTTTTACATGAATGGTTTTGGGGAGGTTGAGGTTCATTAACTTTTAAAAGAAATAGGTTGAAATTTTCTTCCTGAGCCAACTAAACCCTTCCCCATGCTCATACATAATAAGGATTGGCACTAAAACACAGTGAAATCCCATCAGAATTGAGGCCTGGCAGCCACAGTTCAATTTAGTGCCTAAATATTATCAGGTTTTCTTGAAAGAAATGCCATTAGGGAGGCATTAGCAAAGCAATGGGTTAGCATTCCAGAAATCGTCTCTTAGAATGGTACCATAAATTACAGCAATGAAGTAATAGCTAACTTTGAGCTCTTAGATTAGGCCTCGCCCATTTATACAAATGACCTCATTGTTTCCTCACAAAACTCTTCTAAGATAAGTGTCATTGTATTTCCCATTTTAAAGACGAGGAAACTTAGGTGCCAAGAAACACATTTGAGATGAACAAATACAGCATTAAGAAATCACACAAAAGAATGACACTGATGGATGTACACATTTGGACTTTCAGAGGCAATACTCAGTCACTCAAATCCATGTGTTCTTCATGATGATCATCCCCATTCACAATGGATTCCCTCAGGGAGTCACTATTCCCTTTTCCATAGAACATTCCCTTGTTTTGGGAGAACCAGCTTCTGTGAATTTCTTCTTCTTTTTCTTTCTTGTTGTCATACCCTGTTCCTCTTCCTAATCCTGTGTGTCCTGTTTCACATCTTTATCACTCTGATTTTCTTTTCCTTATCATTTCTTTTCTTCTTCTTGCTTGTTGATCATTTTTTTTTTCATCTCTACTACTTTCTTTGTCTTTGTATTTCTTCTCCTTCTATGTCTTCTAGGGGATGGTGAAAGAGACCATTTCCTTTGGGAAGACGTAGGCTTTTTAGGAGATCTTGTTCACTCCTGCTTCTGCACTGTCATCTCTCTCTGCTAGCCCTTCTAGAACGTCTGGCTGTGTTGTAACTTTTGGGTGATGTTTTGGAACTTTTCTTTCTTAGTCTTCTATCTTTTTGTCTCTGGTTTTTGGATGTGCTTCTTGATCATCTACCTCTCTCCCTGGAATGAGATCGTCTCTGTCTTGGACTTTTGGATCGTAACAAAGCAGACCTAAGATGAAACTCTTAAAAGTGAGTTATCTGGCGAGAAGAATAGTGCTGAGAATGATGGTAGTGTTTATGGCATGGCTTGTGTGCTCAAAAAAACTATTTTAAAATAGCTAATGTCTTATCCCTTTTTAATCAAATTCCCTTTAATTTCCTGTGTGTGTGTTTTTGTGTGTGTGAGGTTTTAGAAAGGATTTCTCTGTTCATGATCTTCCTGCCTCAGCCTAGGACTACAGGCACATGTTGCCATGCTTGGTTTTCAGGGTGGACCAGGAATTTAACCAGTCTCCCACGTGGCCTCAGCCTGACAAGCAGCAGCGTCCACATATGCTACCATGACTGGGCCAAACTTGCCTAACTTTATAATTCACCTTTTATATGATCTGCTTTATTATTCCTGCAAACTCTGAACACAAGAGAAACACAGATCACTTACTAAGAGTTTTGACAGTAAATATGCATATAAAGTATCCAGACCATTTTAATGAGCTTTCAAGGTGAATTAATTAATGTTATGAGCACCAATTATATAACTATTATATATTTGTCCTTTAGAATTACAATTTGTCCTTTCATATACAGTTTCAAAGAAGCCATGTAATGCATATGTCTACCTCCATTCTACAGATGAGAAACATTTGTAACTTCCTGGAACTCACATAACTAGTACATGAAATCTCAATTTACCATTTGCTTTATACTTCTTCATATTCCAAGTGTTTCTGCCATTCCACTGACATCAAGACATTTTTTTAAATGCCAAATGGCATGTGTGCTCTCTGCAGCAGGCAAGGAGAAAGAAAGCACCTTCAATGCAGTGTGGTGATGTTGCAATCCCTTCTCCAACCCATCAGGATTCAGGACATACATGCACATACACCCAGCATGTTGTTCAAGTTGCTGAGGCCAGGATTCAAACTACAGTCAGCCATGCAGTATCTGGCTTCCTTAACTACTTGGGTATGGAGCCAACCCAAGAGGAAACCTGTGTACTAAATAGTTCTATAAGAATCTATACTAAAATGAGAATAGGGTCAGAAATAATTATATGATTGCAATGGTGTTCATGGCATTTAAAAGCATATTACATGCTAGCTATTATGCTAAGCATGTTATGTATATCGTCTATCTTAATCTTAAAGATACCATATTCAATGAGTAGTTTTACTATCCTATTTTACAAATAAATAGAGGGAAAATAAGTTAAGAAACCTGCCTTACTCCATAGTTAAATATCTTAACCACAATGCTGTACCATCTCTCCAAGAATAAACACAGAAATGTGTAGGAAAGTTCTGTCAAATTTAATTTTTCTGTAGTAAATTACAGATCTCTTAAATTTGTGGTTGTGAGGTCTCTATTATAACATGAAAAATGCCTGTGGTACAGTAGAGTTAAAAAGAGGGTATATTTATTTAAATGTAGTATATTATTACAGGTATGTAAAAACAATTTTAATAAGAAAACAGAAAAAATAATGGACCCTGATTTACATTAGTTTTACTTATTACGTTTTTGACTTTACAATGGTGTAAAAATGACATACTTTCAGTGGAAACTGTACTTGAGCTTATATGTGACTATTTTTTTTTCACTTTCAGTAAAGTACTCAATGAATTACTTGAGATATTCAGCACTGTAATATCAGATAGACTTTTCCTTAGATGAATTTACCCAACTGCAGACTAAAATAAGTATTCTGAGCATGTTTAAGGTAGGCTAGGTTAAGTTATGATGTCTGGTGAGTTAAGTGTATTAAACAAATTTTTGACATGACATTTTCAACTTATGAAGAGTTTATTGAGATGCAAACCCAAGCTAAATCAGATAGCAACTGTAGATGTGTAAGTGGAATTCTAAAATGACCTCCCCTGACACATGCTCTTGATGAGACTTATAAGTATGACAGAATTTTACTCCATGATTAGATTATATTACATGACAAAGGAATTTTTGTGTATGTAATTAAGGTTTTCAATCAGTTGAATTCATTAAAATGGAGGTGATTCTAATTCATTCTAATCAGATAAGCTCTGAAAAGGTAGTCTAGAGGTCAGAGACAGGAGTCCAGGAGATGCTCCCGATGTCCTGAAAGCAAGCATACATCCATGTTGTGAGCCTTTTGAGGAGACCATGCAGTGGTGCCTAGGAGTAAAGATTGGTCCCCAGGTGACAGCTAATAAGAAAATGGAGCTCTTAATCATCATCCACAGAAACAGAAGTCTGACAGAAACTTGAGTAAATTTGGAAAAGGAATTTGGGCCCAAGGTGAATACAACCCTGGCCAAATTCTCAGCTGCAGCCCTCTGAGATTTGAACAGAGGAGTAGCTAAACTGTGCCCAGACCCAAAACGACTTCACTTTTCTCATCTGTAAGGTGGGATTAAAAATAGGGTCTATCATTTGTGGGACACAGAAATGATTTATTACCTGTTAATGATAATGTGTATAGTATTTTCAACTGGACTGATCTGGGATGTATCTCATGTCGGGTAAATTCTCTTTACAACCAAATGACTTATAGGGATCAAATGTTTAAAAATAATAAGAATAATAATAAAAATAAAAGAAAAACATCTTAAAAAATAGGGTCTACCTCATAGAGTTATGATGAGATTTAATGAGTCACTTGAAACAAGGAGTTTTAGTTATCTAACTAAACATTCCACAGGGGGGATGATTTCTCACTTACTTCTCTCTCTGGCCAACACCCACCTTCTGGCAAAATTTAAAACAATAGATTTTCTAATTTGGGGTAAAACTGATTTTAGTTTGATTATTAAAAAGTATATTTATTATCTAAGCTAAAAAGTATTAAGTGGTGAAATTCAACTAGTATTTTACCAGTCGGTCAAATTCAATACTCTTAACCTGTAAAAGAAATTCCATTTTGAATTTTTAAAGTTTATCTTGACTTCTTTTTCTATGTCAATTTACATGTGTTCATTGATAATACAAATTATCCTCCAAAGTTATTTTATAGACCTCATAATACTCTTCCACCAGATTCATAAAGAATAAATGATTTCTGTATTATATCTGTGACTTAATTCCCTCTCCTTATTCTGCATTATGACAGACCCTATTTCTAAATATCATAACTTATTTAACATAATTACACATGTTTTATATATAGCTTGCTACTTTGTATTTGAAAAGTACATTATTTATTGTGAACTGAAAACATTCATGGGAAAAAATATGAATGTATTAACGCAGTTAACAATGCCTCAAGCAAAGTGGGGAGAAAATTGATGTGTTCTTTGATCGCTAGCAATACTCACATTATAGCAAATAAAAAAGGAAATCATTTATTTTGAAGGTTAGTCAAGTAAGACTAACCTTCACAACTAATGAGATAAACATCATAAATAAGATTTTATTTAGTATGCAGGATAAATAGTATGTAGGATAAAAGCAGGAGAAATATTGGGTTTTCAGAAAAGTCTCGACTTAGTTTTTCTATGTTTTACTATGCAAAATGTGTCATGACTTTCCCAACAACCCAATAAGTACATTGTTCCGCTGTTAGGGCAATTTCAAGGAAATGTAATGCTAATGGAGATTAAGAACCTTGTATTCAGGCAAGAATGACTTTCCATTTCTGTTCCACCACTAACAGGCTGAGTAGTATAGTATATAGTAATTAATCTCTGAAATTTTATTCTTATTTGCATAATGGGAGAATATCGATTACCTCTGGGCCATTGTAAAGATTAAATGCATTAAGTGAGTAAGATGTTTATTAGTGTCTTGCTGTGAATAATCTGATGGTAAATAATTATTATATGATTGATGTTGTTGGATCTGTCTTTGGAATGTGCAAAGGACCATTGGTGATTTGAAAGTCTTCTCAGACATGATATCACTCCTTTTCTCAGCAACTCTTTTTGGTCTCCACTATCCTTCTTGGAAATTTTGCTTTTTCGTTTATAGGCTCTATTACAGACAATAAATAACAGCTTCAAAATCTGTCTCACACAATTGACGGCTTTACTATCACGAGGCTTCTTGATTTTTCTTGGCAACTAAGCCCAAGCTCACTTAGAAAATACAGCACCCATAATGAATAAGAAATTTTATACTTTGAGATGTGTTTCACGTTTACCTATTGGGAGGCACAGATAACTTTTCTGTCCCTCTTTGTGTATGGTACAGCAAGAAGATGTCAGAGTGCAATGCAGGGCCTCAGCAGTTGACTTAGACAGATTTGTCACCTCTCCTTCAATGATCCAGGCTGATGGAAGCTGGGGGCAAATTGCAGCATGAAGACCTGACTGTGGGTGCTTCTCTTTCTTTCTGTGTCTCTTTGTATCTCTCTCATGGAAGAAATAAATAAACTTAAGAAAATGGCTTCATCTGCCATATCTGCTTTAAAAAAATTGTTTTTTCAAAATATCCAATTACATATTATTAGTCCAAAGGCGATATCTTTCTGGTCTAACAAAACCCCATGTAAAATCATTGAAATATCATCTAGGAACTAACAGATACTGTAATGGTTATATCATTGGACTGCCACATAGTCGACTGCAGTTCGAGTTCTGGAAGTGGTGGCTTGAAACACACTGGGCACATGTGTGTAGGTGCCCAAAGTCCCAAGAAGAGAATATAGAAGAAGGGATTGTGGTGTGGCCATCCCCCTGGGGGGGAGGGTGATTCTTGCTTTCTGTGTTTCTGTCTCTCTCTCTCTGATGCTCCAGCAAGCATACATGCCCTATAGCAAAAATCTCTCTAAAAAAATAAAAAAGTAATATCATCTTTTCAGTACACTATCTATTGTCAAATTATAATTTTAACTAGTGTTTAAAATCTTCTTTGAAAATAAGAAAGGGCAAAGTTCTACCACAGTTGGAGTTCTAGGGGACCTAGCTGGTTGCCGAAGTGATGTAGGACCAGCACAGTGAAGAGCCTAGGCACAGGTGGAGACTCACTTCCATGAAAAAGAGTGGCAAAAAACCACTTACGCCATCCACAGAGAGAATCAATCCCAAAAGGGTCATACAGAGAGACAGAAAGTTATTCCAAGGCATTAAGTTTGTAAATACAGGTAAACATATAAGAATGTGGGTTTGGAAAGGCCCCAGTAGTTAGAACAAGAGACCACCCTGTGGCATTACCTATGGACATAAATGAAGCCATTCCTGATGTCAAATCAGCTCAAAGAATACAGTCAGGGGAGACCTTCACCTCTCAGTAGGTCATTTCTCAAACACTGTTAAGGAAGCTCCCAAGTTTGATATTTCCTCACTAAACACTCTTTGGACACTTGTGTCACAGGATCACATATTAAATGACTTTCACAAGTCACTTCAACTAACATTGAAACTTTTTCTCACTAAAATATAATTCACCAGAAGTTCTGGAGAAGAAAACATACAAGATAGGCCTAAAATATTCTTATCATCATACCAAAATGCTAGAAAGTTGTCAAAAACTGAGGATATGTCAAAAAGATCCAGTCTTCAATTTTAAGAGGGTCCCGTTCATCAAAGAAGAGAAAATTTGAGTATCAATAAAGAACACAACTGAAACTAATAGAAAAACATTAAAATGTTTATACTGATAAGTTTTTTTTAAAAATACCTTAATGATAATATCATTGGTCACATTTAGAGGATCTAGGAATATAAATTAATTATTCTGAAAACTTGTAAAGAAAGGGAAAGGATCAAGAATTTGTTTTGTGGTTTCAAAATACATTAGGCTTCAGAGTAACCTGCTTGATGAGGGAGTTTCTTCTTATGGTTATCCTAGATAATAAACCAAGAAGACAGAAGAAGAATGTCACCATTTTGTAAACTCTAATGAGTTAAGAAATCTAGGCAGGGACTATCACTGGTTGCTGGTATCTCCAGAAGTGTGCTTCCAGATATAAGTACTCACCATCATCTATACAGCAAATAAAATAAGTCAGGCTATGCTCAAACCTCTAAATCTAACTACCTATCCACAGAGGAAAGAGAGGCTTGTTCATTGACACTGCAGAAAACGATATGAAAAATATTCACGTGGAAAGGCTTTATAAGACAAGCAATGTATTTCTTCTGAATGAAAAAAAGAAATTTAAAGAAAAGAAAATGTAATTGAATGGGGATTTATAAATTTGAAGAAAATAAATAATAAATTTAAAGAAAACACAATTGAATGGGAATACATAGATCAAGAGGCAGTTTTAAAAAAACTAATGTGAATGTATAGATCTTATTTGGATCTTGATTAAATAATATGTTTAGAGAAGAGAGAGAGAAAGGTTATAGAGCAATTGGAGAAATAGAAATCTAGATACTTGATGTTTTAAGGGCTTAATTTTTCTTAGATTGGTGATGGCATTGAGGTTATGTTTTTTAAAAAGCAATCTTTATCTTTGAAAACATATACTGAAGTATTTATATATGAAAAGACAGGGTACCTAGAATTTGCTTTAAAATAAGCTAGAGAGAAAAGGTAGAGCATGAATGAAACAAGTTTAATCATGAGTCGATCATTGTTGAAGTTGGGTGATGGGGTTCATTATCCTCTCTTTATACTTTTAATGTATCAAATTTTTTATCATAAAACTATTTATTAAAAATCCTTGACTTTCGGGACCAGCAGTTGGTTATGTCGCTGGACTCCCATGTAGTGGACCATGGATTGAGTCTTGGACCTGGTGGCTTAAACTCACAGTGGGTGCGTGTGTGTGTGTGCCCAAGATCCTGAGAGAAGAAGAGATTGTGGTGTGGCCCTCCCACCTGGGGGGTGATTTCTCGCTTTCTGTCTCTCTGTCTCTTTCTGTCTTTCTGGAGAGCACACATGCCCTATAGTAAAAACCTCTCAAAAAAAAAAAAAAAAATCCTTGACTTTGTTGCATTTTTTGGATGAATTTTTATGGTTCCCAATTCTAAACATGTTTAAAATGCATTAAAAGGAAGGAATATTTTTATGATCCCTGTCTCACAGAACTGACATAAGATTTTGAATCACACACACATACAGGAAGTCTACCACTGTCTTACATATCAAAATTGTCCAAATAAATAGTTATTATCATTATTATTACCCATTTGACCAATGCATTTAAATATGAGAACAACTGAGGAGACAGAGGGAACTTTTCCTAGACATGTGGTAAGTTGAGTTTATGCAAGAAGCACCACTCTGCCACCCTTGCCTTTACCTGAGCTAATAAAACTTCTCAACAGCCATTGAGATTTCCCTGTGTACCAAGCACTGTTTTAAAAACTTTGCTTACATTCACTTACTTGATCTTCAGTCACCTCATGAGGATCATACGGTTCTGATCCCCTTTCCACAGAGTTGCAAAAACTGAGGTACTGCTAACAGGGACAGGGTAGGGATATGGAGAAAGAGCTTGGATACTTAACCTTGGGCTGCAGTACTTCTCTGTGTAAACACAACTGAACGAAAATGAATTATTTCACAGTGTACTGAATGTAGGTATTTTCCCAGCAAAGAAGTTAGGTGGCAGATAACACTGAGACTTCATTAGAATCACATTTGATGTCAGATAAAGCCAATTATAGCCATCCCATCTGCCTTGCCCATGATTGGCTTAGGAATGAATCCTTTCAAATATTTTGGCCAGTAATCTAGAAGAGAAAATCTAATGGTAAGTTTTTTGTGAAAGTTGTTCTTTGATCTTACCAAGGAAACCTCCCTTTCCACATTTAAACATGGTCTTGTGACATTTGGATGCATGGCAGCCATCCCAGATCACCAGGGGAAGCTGGCTACAAAGAGAAGCTATGCATCAGCAGTCATAGGGCAAAAACAGGAAGAACTCAGCTCCCAATGACAGGTTACACCACTGATTACCCAACTCTGGGCACTGCATGCAGATGAATTGGCTTCCACCACTTTGGTCCACATTTCATATCACTCAGGTTTCGGCAGCCAATGGACAGCCCAGACCACAGGCTCACCCCTTAGGTAACGGAGGGCAGAGCACTTCAAATACTGCCAGCATTGCTACGCACAATTAAGGAAAAGCTAATTCTCCCAAAGGAAAAGGAATACTGGGATGCATTACCACAAGTAGGAAAACTGACGCTGGCTAGCAAAAAAATAAACAAAAACATCCACCATGTGGAGAAAATATAAAGCTCCTGTTTTTATCCCAGAATGTGACTTTATATAAATTAAGAGTTCAGTATTGATAGGACAACATTGACCTTTTATAACTTAAGCTATATTCTAAATCCAAAACAAATTTCTATACAAAAATTTTGAGATTGCGTAATGATGGTTAATTTTGTTGTTTTTAAATAATTGTTCATTTAATATAATTAATGAATGTTTTTTAAGCTTGACTGAAGAGAGACAGAGAGTGAGAGGGAAAGTCTCCAAGTCAAGCACTCAAACGCCAGTTGACCATGTGGGAGTCCAGTGCCTTAGTCACGACACCACCAGCCAGCTCTAGTGATTATTAACTTTAATAATCAGACTTTACAACAATTTGTTTAGTGATATATATATATATATATACACACACACACACACACACACACACACACACATAGAGGCACTATAGACCACCTTCAATGCAGCCCCACCCAACACACAGACTTGGTCTCAGCTGGTGCCCTGAGCCAATGGTGTCATGAGGCCCCTGTACTCCCACTGCAGCTCCAAGCAGCTGGGCATCCCCACAGCTAACTTTCCTAAGCAAGTAGTAGAAAATCTTCAGGCCAGTGAATCTACTGGCATTTAGTATGGGTGGGCCAGTGCTGGAAGTGGAGATGTCTGTAAAATGGTGGTGAGCTTAGGATGGAACCCGTACAAAATGTCCATGGAATACAAAATGTCCATGGAAACTCAGATCACACATACCTTCAAAGAGGACTTCTTCGGGGAAATCCTCAATGTGGCCATTGTCGGCTTCCTCGAGGTGATTTGAGTGACTGAAGAAGCTAAGAAATGACTAGATTTATCAGCACATTTGAAACGTAAAGAAGACAACTTCTTCCAGGTTCCTAAAAGCAAAATAACAAATGGCCACTGATGAAAAAATAATCTTATTTTTAATTCAGTGTTTCCTAGAATTTCACTGTTTATAACTATGGAGTCTCATCTTGGTTATATTTTAAAAATCTAACATTTTCCTATAGCTGTGAATTAAACAGTGCAAAGTAGTTACCATATTATGCTTCAGCTGTTAAATTAAACCCATCATGCTATAGTACTAAAAAAGATTCATTAAAATTAAGGTCTTTTCAAATGAAATACATTGATTAAAATGTATCACCACAAAGCTGTTAAGTGTCTTATCATGGAAATGAACATTATGTATCCGTTAGAAGGCAGGTCAATAATGAGAGGTGAGACCTTTAATTCTCATGGTAAAATAACAGCATGTATGTACTCCATAGCCTGCGCTGCCAAACAGAAAGTTTATACAAATAATAAATTAAATGGCAGTTTGATAGTGGATTATAAACCTAAGGGGGAAAATTCAAGCTTTGTGTGAAGACTTTTGTTTTAGTCCTGTCTTATGTGATTATATAAATATGTTGTCTTCATTTTTGTATTGAACTACTTCATTCTAAATGTTATAGACTCCCTCTATTGTTTTTGTTTGTTTTTCAAAAATAGTGTGTTTTTCGGGACTAGCAGCTAGCATAATGGCTATGTCACTGGACTCCCATGTAGTTGACCACGGTTCGAGTCCCGGACCCCATGGCTTAAAATCACGCCGGGCGCATGTGCATGCATGCCCAAGATCCCGAGAGGAGAATGGAGGAGAAGGGATTGCGGCGTGGCCATCCCCCTGGGGTTGATTTCTCACTTTCTGTCTCTCTGTCTCTCTCTGTCTTTCTGGCGAGCGCACGCACCCTATAGCAAAAAATAAATAAATAAAAAGAAAACACAAAACACCAAACTTGATCTTTCAGTTTTCTTAAACTTTAAATAGACACATAAGTGGTTCATTTATATTAGCCATTTCTTTGTCTGACATCACACGTGATTTTAATGTGATTGTTTTCACAAATAAAGCTAAGGTAAACTATTTAAGATAAAATATAACTATGAAATTATTTATTTTTGATGTAATTACATGTTCCAGAGCAGATCTAAACTGTTGCAGTTGCGTGTACACAACGTAATTTAATGCTAAAGAGTGCTTGTAGCTTTAGTGAAAGTCATAAAGTTTTAGTTAAATAATCTTTATATTGTGCATTTTTCCCCAACTAACTGTATGACTTGGGGGCAGTTGAGTCTTTATGTCTATATTGGCAAAAAATATCTTTAGATATTTAGGAAATTAAGATTACGGATTGCTTTGGGCTCTCCCAAAACAGTGCATCACATTATCATTCACTTTAGCAAAAGATTCAGTGGTGATGGGGAAACAGAAGGGGATAAGAGAAGTTTACAGATCATTTTAAAGATATCTCATTATGAATTATATAGTATAGAAAAAATTTCTAGACTTGTGGAAAAGGGAAGTATATATAATTTCTGTTGGACTGTGTTTTACTTTTTGGTTAAAAAATGATGACAGGAAAAAGTATATACTATTTTCTTCCAATCTCAATTTGAGATATGACAACTCTTTACAATTAATATAAACTGTAAAGTTCACTGTCAAAGTAATAGGATAATGTATTGATTTTATGCCTTTTATTATCATAAATATATTTCATTAATGTAAAACCACAATTTATTTGGTTGTGCACTTACAAAATGTGTCGGACAATGATGAAGAAACTAGAAACCTAAATATTTAAAATTATGTTCAGACAATGGCTTATAGTATTCTTCTCTGGAAGAAAAATGTACTTTTTTGATGGTTACAATTTCAGAATTTCTCTCTTTTCAGAAAGCAGTCTGAATCAGAAACTATCACTACAATGAAAGGAATCTGAATCAGAAACTATCACTACAATGATAACTACTTTGGTAATGATTGAGTATAAATGTATGTTTATTCACAGATTTCCTAAGGAATTATTCAGTAGATTGAGTCCATAGCCTGGTGGAAAAGGGAGCCAGATGCCACTATGGTCAACCATAGTTGGAGTTTGAGTCCTAGCCCTGGTGGCTGGAAAAACCAGGATGAAGAAATAAAGAAGGGATTTTACACAAATAAATGAAGAGGTAAGTTGATATGAAGATATTGAAAAGGTAGGATGACAGTATGAAAAGGGTAATTTTTTATCAGGTGAGCCTCACCTGTGCCTCCAGAAAACAAGTCCAATGCAATCTCTGTAACAAAGCCTAGGAGACTCCTGGATGGCTTATTCATGTTTATATTCCCACTTCTTAGCATATAATTTGGATAATAGCAATTTTCCTATATATGTTTGCTAACTAAATGAATGAAGGATTATTTATTTCATTCATTGGTTTTTAATCAATATGGAAAGCAATGGTATATGGTGTCTTCCAAGAGGTAAAGAAACAATTTGGGAATGGCGACTGAAGCCAAAGCATCCCCAGATAGTGGCACAAGATAAACTACACCACACTGCTCTACACATCTTACCTCATTTTAAAATGTTCCAGAAAATGAGGTAGCTCTGAGCCTGCAGAAGGGTCTGCAAGCAATGCTGAGGAAAGCGGAGGCAGAATGAGGTTGAGACTGACACTGGGAGTGGAGTCAGTCGTGAAGCACCAGAAAGTCATTACTGAAACACTTTCCATCAGACAAGACTGACAGGAGAAAGGAAACATCATAATCTCAAAAACACTGCCAAGAAATTAAAGCATTCTTTGAAACTTTGTGGACTTGGAATCAGGGCCAGCTCTGCCATTAGCTAGCTTCTGACCTTGTGTGAGTCATCTTGCCCCTCTGAGCCTCAGTTTCCTCCTTTCCAACATGAGGCATTCACTGATGACTTGTCCTCTGCTGCTCTGCAGTTCGGTGACGCTCTTGGCAGATCAAGAATGTAAGCTCTTCCAAAGACAAATCGAATATTTTCTTTTCAATTCTGGGAGCTATTGAAGGGACCCTCTATCTCATTTTGTGTGCAATAATACTGTCTACTCTCAAAATTCATTCTGCATTTCAGACTTTATCACCATAGATGCATAATGATAGGGACGGTTACCCTATTAGGATAATTACCAAAAAATACAACTTAATGTCCTAGGTCAAACTTATTTTCAACTCTGAGTCATCCACCACAACTCTGTAATAGCAAGGTACTTTAAAGAGTGCAACAAACAAACAAACACACAAAAACAAAAAAACACTAGCTTGACAATAGGTGCCTATTTAATTCCTAAACAATTTCTTAGTAAAATTTGAAAGGCTGCAACCATCACCTAAGTTGTGGATGATTTCTAGACTTAAAACCTCAGTTACTAACTCTGACCGAGTAGATAGGAACAAAGCAGCATTCTGTGACTTTTCATTTGGATGCAATTTGCACCTATCATAGCTAAGGATTTGGGTCAATCCTGTCTCAATGGTGAAAAACTATTTTTATCTGGTTTACAAAAGCTCATTGCCTCTAGGTAATAAATCTCTTTGCAAAAAGACATCAATTATTGAGATTTTTACTACAAAGGCTACCAAGCCCCCAAAGTGCTATCTCTGATTATTCTTAAATGAAACCTTAGTTGGCAGAAAAGTTCACCATACAAGGGCTCTTGAGAACTTCAAAGAAACACTTCATTAGATTCTAAAGCACTCAGGCCATCCCTCCAAATCAAAGCGAACCTCCAGAGTCTCTTCAAAAATGACTCGCATCCCAGCTACTACCAGGATCATAAAAGTCAGACCTCAGAACCACAGTTATGGCAGACATTAGTTCTTTATCCCACTAACTCCACAAGGAATATTTCCCATGTTATCAAGATCTCTGAAGCACTATAAAATAGCCTGTTCCTGTCAACATCAACTTTAGATAGACATTGCAATCATGAAATCAGTTTCCAGCAACAAAAAGTCAATTCTTTCTTTGACATACAGTTTGGGCTTGTCATTTCTTTTTTCTTTTCATTGCCAGAGGGCATGTGCAGTAGCCAGAGAGAGACAGAGACAGAGAGGGGAAAGCACTCTCCAAAAGGGCCTGGTCATTCTGCAGTCCTTCCTCCTCTTCCTCTCCATACTGTCTGGATTATGGACATGCAGGCACACACAACTGGTATGTTTTTCAAGCTGCCAGGGACTGAATCTGAATCACGGTCAGCCATGAGGCACCCTTAACCACTAGGCAACAGGGCTAGCCCATGAGTCTTATGATTTCTTTATTCTTTCTTTCTTTTTTTCTTTCTTTCTTTTTATTTATTTATTTATTTATTGAGAGATTTTGCTATAGAGAGTGTATACTGGCCAAAAAAGACAGAGAGAGACAGAAAGCAAGAAAGCACACCCTCTCCCCCACCCCCAGGGGAGATGGCCATACCACAATCTCTTCTCTATCTCTTCTCTATTCTCCTCTTGGGATCTTGGGCATGCATGCACATGTGCCTGTCTTGAGTTTTCAGCTGCTGGGTTCAGGACCCAAACCATAGTTGACTACGTGGGAGTTCAGTGATGTAATCGTTATGCCATCTGCTGGCTCCAAGTCTTGTCATTTCTTTTTTTTAATATTTATTTTTAATTTATTATTATCACTTTCCAATTTGATCAGAGAAACACAGAGAGAGAGAGAAGGAAAGTGAGAAAGCAAGCCACTCAGTCCAGTACTCAAATTATGGTTAGCCATATGGGAGTCTAACGCCTTAACCACCACACCATCTACTGGCCCCACCCAGTCTTGTCATTTCTTTTTTCTTTTTTTAATTTACCTATTTTATGTTTTTATTTAAATTTATTTATTTACATTAATTCACTGTACATCATTACAACATACAAAATGAGATTTTCCATCCAGAATAAACTGTATATTGGCTCAATTAAGCACATCAACATATGTGTTACCAACAAATAATTTTCCATTTCTTGTTTCCTGTATATTTTGCTTTTTTCCCATTCTCAATTTCCTATCTCTCAACCTCTGCCATCCCCCACCCTCCTCCCACACTGTCTCTGGTATCTATGATTGCTTTCTATGCCTTCTCCCCCCCCCAGCATTTTATTGATTCCTAAAGATCTTAATTAATCTAAATATTTTGAATAGCAAGCACAGCTGATATATACATATCCATGAAGACAAGTCTGACTTTACACATAAACCTCAGTGAGTAGAATGAACATACTATAAAGTAGCACCTAACTGGGGCTATATATCTATATATCAGTCATCAAATAGGTATTTTTAATGCTTTTTTTTAGTTTCAAGAAAAACAGTTTTAGGTATTTTTCCTGAAACATTTTTTAAAACTTAGTTTACATTCATTCCCTAAGCATCATCATAGCATACAAAATGTGATTTGCCATCCAGAATATACTGCATAGTGGCTTAATCATTCATGTTATAAAAAATTTTCCATTGCTAGTTTCATATATGTATATATATATATGTGTGTGTGTGTGTGTGTGTGTGTGTATATATATATATTTCTGACCCTCTTCTCACACTATCACACTAACTCTGGTGTCTACAGCTGTCTTCCATTTCTTTTCCCCCCACATTGTATTGATCATACAATTTCTTTTCTTTTCTTTCTTTTCTTTTTTTTTTTTTTTTTTTTTTTTTTT
>NW_006159754.1:5261333-5261696 GCF_000334495.1 Tupaia belangeri chinensis | reverse complement strand
CTCACCAGAAAGACAGAAAGAGACAGAGAGATAGAAAGCGAGAAATCACCCCCCAGGGGGGATGGTCACACCGCAATCCATTCTCCTCTCAGGATCTTGGGCATGCACATGCGCCCAGCCTGAGTTTAAGCCATCAGGTTCGGGACTCAAACCACAGTTGGCTACATGGTAGTTCAGCAGCATAGCCATTATGCTAACTGCTGGTCCCATCATACAATTTCTTAAATAAAATAGCAACTTCGGCTGGTAATTTCAAGAAAATAGTTTTAGCTGCACGGCCGGGGCTCTGCTCCACATTCCGCTGCCTCTCCGGGGCTGGCATGTGGCCTCCGGGGCTGGCGTGTGGCCTCTAGGCCTGCGCGT
>NW_006159754.1:5260447-5260865 GCF_000334495.1 Tupaia belangeri chinensis | reverse complement strand
ACTGGGCCTGAGCCTGTGCATGGCCGCCGGGCCTGCGCATGGCCACCGGGCCTGGGCCTGCGCCTGCGCATGGCTGTCAGGCCTACGCGTGGCCCCTGGGCCTGTGCATGGCCGCTGGCCGCAGGTGGCAAACTGAAGCCGAAAACAAGGATTAAGAACTTGCAACTATAAGCAACAGAAAGAAACTTTAGCTGTCTTAAACCAATTGAGAAAGACATTGTATAGGAGGATTTACTCTACCTATGGATAGTGAGAAGATGATGGTTACCAGCCCTGCATTACCTCAGGGAAAAACAAGAAGCACTCTACCATTCTTAAGAAAGCCAGATACCCGAGGATAACTCATGCTGCAGATCCCCACAACACCATTCCCGCTAATCACAAGATGGCTGCTGTGCTGCATCAACTGATAATCATC